>NC_041335.1:19222907-19262907 GCF_004354835.1 Perca flavescens | reverse complement strand
TAATTCCCACTACACTTTTATAGTCTTATGTGCATTCTCAGCATAGTTTGGTCTATTGCACTGGCTATCATTTGGGCCTGTAATGGGATCTGTGTAATAATATATATTTCGTATTTAAGGAATGCAGTCATTGTCAATAAAACTGATAGAGTGGGGAGATAGGCCAGCGCTGAGTTATGTGTACACCGAAGCGATTTAGATACTTATGGGAACGTAGTGCAAAATACACACATATTGCACTCAACATATCATTTTGTGTCCTGCAGACATCACATAGCTCCAAACTTCCATTATTTCCTTTATTGTAAGCGACGGATGTCTCCCTCGAGCAGATAAATATTGCATGACCGTACCAATGAAACTACTTTAGAAAATGTCAAAAATGCACAAGTAGAAATGATAAAAAAATCGCCCAATCGTTCTTGTTCAAATGCTGACACGTTAGTCTTTTAGGAATATAACATTTCAATGCAATATTGAGTACATGCAGTAGGGGTGTTTATATTAGCAGTATGTATTTGCAATTAGCTTTTTTTTTTCAATGAATATTTAGTGATTTTAGCTAATACTGTCAGCCGTCTTTATGCTGTACCTACTCATTAAAAGAAGACAATGACAGTATAAACCAGTAAATAAATTAGCACTGGTTCTAAGACTAATGAACTACACAAAGAAACAGAACTGGAGATACTAGGACTACCCCAAAAAGCGTTAGTGTTCTGAATGTTGCTGTATAGTTCATTGAAGAATGATTTCTACTTGTAAAAGTTTTGATTAGATGCAACAACAAGGGTTGAAAAACTGATGTCCTTAATAGAATTTTTTTTTTTTATTTAACCTTTATTTAACCAGATTAGTCTCATTGAGATATAAAATCTCTTTTTCAAGAGAGACCTGGCCACGATAGCAGAATAAATTAGTTACATATAAAACAATTTACAATCACAAAACAAAACAAACACAAAAGAGGCAAAGACAACTCAAGTTCATTTCAATTAAATAAAAGTGCCATTAGTTAAAACATTTGTACGTGTGGATGGGCTCATGTTCTATGGTTTTAACATAACCTTTAAAATCATTTAAGGAAATTAGACACTGTAGTTTGAGTGTTTTCTGTAGGTCATTCCAAGTAGAAGGTGCAGCAAACATGAAAGCCTTTTTGAACAACTCTGCCAGGGCTTGAGGTACATTCAATGAAATAGTGTTCTGGGACCGTAAACCATAAGTACGCTGTGTAAAAGAAAGAAATACGGATATGTAACTTGGGAGCCTGCCTATAATGCCCTTATATAAAAAAAAACGTACACAGGATGGAGGATAGTGTATTCAGGCTTACTTATCATTTTCAATGAGACACATGGATTTGTAATAAGAAATACATTCAATCTGCTGTGTAGCACATTTTGTTTAGCATAACCATACAGTCAACCATTTGTTCAGACATCTGGTTCTCAGATACTTGAAGCTTTACCATATTGTATTTAAAAAGCAGTAACATGTATCTATGCCATCATCACTTCAACACTAAATTGTTTAAATGCATTTTAAAAGAAAACAATAGACTTTGGTGACAGAAAAAGAAAAAAAAATGGGTTCTATCCTCCTGTTTTTACTCTCCTTTCCTCTCACAAACCATTTTAGTGAGCACAGAGGTGAACACAGGCAGGCTTCTGGCCCTCTGTACTTCTCTCTCTTTCCATCTGTGTCTCTGTCTTGCTTGTAAACTGTACTGCTGGTGGCACAATGGGTGGTTGAGCAGGTGATGTGAATGTGTATAAGAGATACTACTAAAGGAGACTAATATTGTGTGTGTGTGTGTGTGTGTGTGTGTGTGTGTGTGTGTGTGTGTGCAAATCAAATGACAAATTAACTGCTCACTGGACTTAAATATCATATCTTAAAGTACTAAAATTGATTCGGAAAAAAATCTCTGTTAAGACATGAAAGAATTTGATTATCAATAAGGAGGATACATGCAAAGAAAATAAAGCCAACAAAGCCATTTATGTCATGCATTTTTTTTCTGATCGGGCTACCACTCTCTAATGAAATTAAGAAACCAAACAGAAGCAGAATCTCCTCTTCCTGCTTAATCGAAAATGTGTGCTTAGGTCTTGAAAAGGCCAATTGTAAGTATATATTTAAGAACATAAAGACCCTTTACTCAACTCTCCCCTCACCTCACTCTCTAATAATATTTTTTTCCTGATTTTGAGTGTGGAGCAATAATATTTGAAGAGGCTCAAAGTGAAGTAAGTAAAGGAGGAAACCAAGAGGAAAAAATTCTCAAACTCATTTACTGGCGTACGCCTCTGTGCTCAGCCTGCGGTGTCCATCACTGCAAGCATGTTATCATCAATGCTAAAAAAGACTTGTTTTTAAAAAAGCACATCATTAAGTCCAAGTAGACTCAGAGACGAGGTATAAGTGAGGCCCAGAAATGCCACATTGATACATGTGAATATGTACTATATCTTAAGACAGTCTAAATTATAGCAGTTTAAGAAGGAACAGGATGCAAAGCCAAAATTATACCATTCATACAAATTATATAGAGAACACACTGGAGCTAGGTGGTACTAAAACAGCACTGAGCAAAGGAAAACTCTTCTATTATCCTATTTAGATATACTCCCCTTCCCTTCCTACCTCCCTCTTCCCTTCATCCCTCTCCATTTCTTTTCTCCTCCATTTTCTCCCGTTGAAATCCCTTTTAAGTGCTGAGAAGGAGAGCAAATGTCCAAAACCACTTTCCAAATCCCCATGTGTGTGCTTGTCCCCATTTTTAAGTGCCTTTGTGTGCGTGTGTATGTGTTTGTGTGTGTGTGTGTGTGTGCGTGTGTACGTGTGTGTGTCAGAGAGAGGAAGTGAAGAAGAGAGTAACCAATATATGTGAGAAAATGTCAAGGGTTTTCCAATTTTCCGTTGTTCCACAAGACATCCTGCAGCCTCCCAGAGAACCAGAGGGAGAGAAAGATTAAGTCAACAATATTTTGTAACCTGACAAACTCTATGATTGGTTGGAAATTGTTAGCGCTGATTGGTAGACAGATTATTATCTGTCCCATGAGTTGCTGGCCTGTGAGAACCAGGAAGAGGCACACATATTTGGGAATTATTTACACACACAATAAATGGTGTCCAGCCACAGATTCTGACTTTGGTGTGTGTATGCGCATGTTTGTGAGAGTGAGGCTGTGAGCGATAGCAAGAGAGAGAAAGTGTTGAAAGGTGAACTCCAAAGGGAAAATCAAAAGGGAAGGCATCCATTTGTTTCTCTGTCTGAGCCCTGTTTAATTTATGTGGGAGAAAATTCATGATTTCCCAGGACAGACAAACAAAGAAGGAGTTTGCTCCATACCTTTGCAGTAGGGCCAGACAGCATATTGCTTAAATAGCCCCCTATATACCTCACAGACTGAAAAGTCATTTCAGCCAGGAGTATGTACAGTAGATATATTCTATGTATTGTAAATACATGTGTATGTGTGCCTGTGTTTGTGTGTCGGATAATAAATTCTGAAGCAGAAACAAAAGCAACCATTCAATCAAGAAAACATGGGAGAAATGCTCCTTCTCTCAAACTCTTAAAATTCTTAATTTTCCTTTTATTCTTGTAAAACAATTTCATCTTAGCCCCTCATCCCTTATTCTTCCTTTTCTCTTTCCCCTCCCTTCTCTTTCCATTTTTATTTAAATGTCCACTGGAGAGAAGTTTACGAGGCCTAGAGCATAAAACAAGTGCTCAGGGCGCTCACGCACTAAGGCATGAATACAATTAGACATACTGTATGTAGTGTTGCAGTCAAGCCCCCCACCCAACACACACTAAACACAGCTACAGGAGCCAGCATGAGGGCGTGTGAAAGCATAGCACAGACACAAGAGCAGTGGATTTCATGACTTACTGGAAGTGACAGAGATCACAAAGTGCTCCAGAGAAAATGATGTACAATATACAGCTGTCAACTTATCACGAAGAAACACATGATGAAAAATGACAAGCCCAAGTCTATATGCGTTTTTGTGGGGCTTCCTTACTTAAAAGGTATAATATGCAATATTTCTCTTTCATTAAAATGTCTAAAAACGACTATAACTGTTATATTTTTTGTCAAGTTGTATACTGATATTTTCCCAAATGTTTCCAAATATCTTCAAACCCAGAGAAATCTGTAATTTTAATCAATGACACGGGATGCTTTGTTTGGTTGTAGTTACTCTGGGCAGGTTGCCCACCCCAATCTTTCTGCCTCACTTCCCTCCCCTAAGAGACTTTAGTCGGGATGAGAGCAGACACCATCCAAAAGGTGACACTGATGTGAAATATATTGTGATATTGTGGTTAAAGCTGCTGGCAGTTGATCTATGCCAATTTTGAAAATGTTTAAAGCAACTGCAAATACCACAGCTTCTACAGTGTGGGGATATCCTTTTTTGTCTTTTACATAAAAGGGAACAAATGCATGGGTGGGGAGTAAACAATACAAAGGAAATAGAAGGCCAAGGAAAGACAGCAAGAAATGTTAAGAAAGGAAAGGCAATCATATTTGCCACGGTGCCTGTGTCACAACTAATGCACAAAAATCAAGGAGAAAAGTGACAATGACAGATAACAGATACAGATAAGCCACCCCCTTGTTGTCTTATCTCTCTGGGTGCATTAGAAAGTCAGAGTTTAGACTACAGCAAAGTCAAAAAGACAGAATCCCCTGGAAACAAAGCTACAAGGCAAAGTCAGGCAGGGAAGCAACAGGGAGAGAGGGAGAAAAGAAGGATCAGGGAGAGACAGGCAGACTAGGAAATAATGAATATATAAAGAAGGAGAGAACAGGAGAGTGAAAGAGACAGTGGGAGATGTGATATGTGGGTTTTTTCCCTTAGTGAGGTGGTATGATAGGATTATAAGAGCCTAATGACACATTTCTGCCAACAGACTGAAGTTATCATGAAAACACTATTTTTCCCATCTCTCTCTCTCTTTATTTTAATTGTATTAGCCCAAACATTAGCTTTATTACGGTCAGACTGCATTAAGGAAAGTATGACTGAGTTTAAATGACCACTGTTGGTCTCCCTCTACCTAGCTACCTAGCTATGTATCCATCCCCATTGCTTGAGCTGATTATTGCACATGCAATAAGGGAATATGTGCAATTAATGGAAAAAACATTTTATATAATGATGTTTCTTTTGCAGCATAAGCCTGACCCCCCCCCCACCCTCCAAGCCCCACACACACACACACACACACACACACATACGGAGAAAAAGTTCTTTTACCAACTTTCCATTGAAAAGTTCCACTTTCTCAAAACAAAAATTCAGAGTTCATGTAGTTAAAGTAGTGTTTTTTTAGCCTTAGGCTTACGTCTTCTGTTGCCCCAAATAAAGCAAGCTTGCGTCCTAGCACATATGTGGGAGCATGTGTTCAATCCTGCCTGTGCCCGAGTCTTTGTCCACTGTAAAAGGTGGACAGTGGGTTTATGTGGGTCCCAAACAGTTGTGTTTGTCCTTCTTAAAAGCACCCAGAGGGCAAAAACTTTTCATAAAATAGTTTAAAGTCCATTCTGTATGCACTCTACTCTGGATCTGCCTTTAGGGTGGAGTTGCACTTTCAAATGGGCAACCATCCCGACTAAGTGCTGCCATCTGAGTACTGGTGTGTGTCCTGGGTTCCATCTTTCAGTAGCCTGGGAAGCAGAGAGGGTCGTGGGAGAGAGAGAGAGATAAAGAGAGAATGGGAGAGAGAGAGGGAGAGGGGGTTGTCCTCCCCTTGGTCACCGTGTGGTTTGTGGCTCAGCGCTCCCAGGCCGCTTCACATTCCTGCATCACATTCCTTCCCTTGCTTCAGCTCTCAGTTAACAGTGATCTGGGTTGGATTTCCCCAGATGCATCTTCAGAGCTCCATTATGAACTAAAGTAACAATTCCTCCAGCAATGTTAAAAGCAGAGTGTAAAATCCTTACTGTACATAATATATTACACTTTACCACAACAAACCTACCTGATAATTTATGAAAACATACAGAAGCCACAATTTCCCCAAATGACACATGGTATGCAATTCACAGCCATGTAATCATTTGACTGCAATCTAACTGCTAAGCGTTTTGTGATTTTTGAAAGCAGCAGCCACAATCATGTTCTGTCAAGAAATTCAGAAAAACTGTTGTTGAGAGATATCCTCAGAGGAACTTTGTAAGTAGATTTATTGTGACACTTTGGCATTGACCTTTGCTGTGTGTGTCACTGTCTGGCATTTTCTGTTAACACACACACACACACACACACACACACACACACCATTACCTGACACTTTCCGCCAATATTGTCAATCAGCCAACAACATGCAGCAACAACAACAACAAAACGTGACACAGAATCTAAATCGAACCATAAGCCGGTTTTCTAATGTTTTATTCATAAACCAACACAAGTCTCCCGCTGCTACATGTTTAGTTCATTTCCTTGCTTTTTATAATTGGCTGTCTCACGTGTCAATCATCCGACTGGAGCCAGCTGGATGTCAAAGATGTAGTAGTAGCTGATGAGGCGGAAGCACACTGGAAAGAGTGTGTGTGTGTGTGTGTGTGTGTGTGTGTGTGTGTGTGTGTTTGTGTGTGTGTGTGTAAGCTGCTGACTTTGAACACAGACTGACTATGTAGAGAACTTGTGTTTGATGAAAGAACACAATTTGGTCACGTAGATGTTGTTCCTGCAGAAGAAACCCTGTATCAAAAGGTGTATTCTTCTCCATTATTTTACAAGCATTACTGCTGGAGGGTAAGTGTGAGAATAGAGGACAGAATTAAGAGAGATTGCCACAAAGTAAAAGTGAGCCTTGAAGTAAAGAGCTTATTTAAAAAATGTCCACAGCAACTCAGGAAAAAAATCAATACATGAAGTTCATCACTCAGTATGTATAAAATATAGAGGAACTAGTTTCAACAAGTGCTATTGTCTGGTCAACTAAAGACTCAGAGGAGGTACTGTTCTTCAAAAGTAACACTTATCTCCTCTGGGCTACAAGTCATTTCATAAGGAGTAGGTGTTTTCTGTTGGTGTATTTTTTTAAATGGATGGATGGAAACGGATATTTCACTTTTGTCAAAATAAAGAAAAAGGAGAAGAAGAACAAGATAATTTCATGTCACGGTGTAGGGGCGAGAGGGAGGTTTGAGATGGAGGGAGACAGAGAAGGGCCAAGAGACGAGGGCAGGAAGAAATGAAGAAGAGAAATGCCAAAGAAGGAAAGACAGCGAGTCAAACTAATTGGTTCAGTGCTGTCTGCCCATTTGAATGCTAACCACCCCTCCTTCTGTCTCTGTCTCTCACACACATGCCAGATAAACAAGGACAAGTACTGTAATAGTATTGACAATAACTGAAAAACGGGGCAGATGGTTATCTACCTACGCACACAAACACAGAGATACAATAAGATGGTAGAAAGAGACGGACTTACAAAAATGGTGCAAAGATAATTAAATGAGAGATAAAGCAATTAAACAAATATTAGTGCTAATGACAAAAGAGGAAGAGTCAACTTTGGTGAATGCTGACACACAAAACCGTGCTGTTGACCAATAGCAAGCCATCTCACCAGTGCTGACCTTTGAGGGAATGAAGTAAAAGGAAGCTATCATACTGTAGTAGCTGTGTTGCACCATCCATTTTGATTTAATCCTTGTGTGTCAGAGTATAAGCTGCTCCACAAAAGAGGAATAGGTAGCAGACAGTTCAATGGTCAAATTACATATTTTATAAACTTGTGTCCCGTTAGCGATGGAGCAGCTCGTGCTGTTGCTTTCTGCTAACTTATGTTTATTTTAGATCAAATTATTGACTGACCTGTGTCTGGTGTCACTTTTTCTATATTTTTCTAAGCATCTGTGACAAAAAAATCTGATCTAGTGAGTAGCAGATTTCTTTAAATGGCACAAAGCCACTGGAAGAAAGAAAAAGAAATAACAGAATGGAAAAGGTTGGCTTGAAAACATACAATATGGCATTAATTAGTGTTGACTCAGTAGCAAGTTACCACCCTGCCTTGGTGTTTGTGTGTGTGGGTGTATACCACCCTCTCAGCTTCCACAGTAGCCAACAGAGGAACAAAGAAATCATGTGTTTCAAATAACCAACTCCAGCACTCAAGCACTGGAAATACTGTGTACATGTAATCACTACCGCATGTCAACAGCTACGCAAACACACACGGAACGGAAACACACAACATGTCAACATATACACAATAAATTGCACAGGCAGGAACACACACAAACAACTAATCAAATCAATATGCAGATGACAAACACTCATAAAAACTTGTAAAAATGTAACTAAGAGATTGTGGGATACATGGAATAAATCCTTGATTACTGCTGCTCCTTATTTCTTAATTGACGTGTGCGTTTGAATATCTGTGTCTCTGTGTGGGTGGAGGGATGTCTCGTATCAGACATTTCTAACAACATCCAACTGTTAGATTTACTGACTGCCTTACTCACTAACTGACTGACTGACTGAAGAACTGGCTTCATGTGCAGAATTTTTAACAGCAGCTGTGAGATAGAAATCAACCCACTTTCCTCCTCTGTCCTCTTCTATGCATCCCAGGGAGGACATTATATCAGGCCAATGGTTCCCTGTCTCCTTCTATGTGCGTCAAGATAATGGGAATAGCACTTGTAATTTCCCCTTTAATTTCTGCATCCATCACCCTCTCTTTGCACCTTGTACTCTCTCTCAATAACTGTATTTCTTTCAATAAACCATTTCTTACTGGAGAGAACTTAACTCTCCCTTTAAAACTGAAAATAACTGTTGCAAGTAGGCTTTTGGGGTTCGACAGTACTGCAGTTCACGCAAGACTTACTTATCCAAGGGGTATCTTATTACGTCCATTCATCCTGGAGCAAGAGCAGTGTAACCTTTTGACTGGGGAGCTAAATCATGGCCATTATCCACCGGCAGTGCTCGTTATTCTGCACTCCCTCTGCGGGACGGAGTGGTCCGATTGACTAACTGTTCACTAAACTGTTTCCTTTACGTGGAGGGAAGCAAAGAGGGGGAGACGGAAAAGGAGCAGGATGGTGAAAAAAGTAGAAACAAAGATGAAGGAAAGGCAGAGTCGGCAGATTGACTGTTTAACCAAACTGTTTTACTTTTTGGGGAGCGGATGAGGTACACGAGATGGAGAAAGTAAGCTAGAGAGGGAGACACGTTAGATTGATTAATACTGCCAAAATTATTTCCCTCTCAGATCAGGTGTCAATTTCCCAAAGAATCCATTTCAGGCACACAAATGAATAGGGCCTTTTGTTCTATGTGGAAAATAAATTACAAGTAGAGGCTATCCTTAAAACTAAATACTAGGAACACATAGGAAATCTATTTCCAAACCCAGTAATTCTAACCAGTTAGGGGATTGACAGTAAGACTATGTGTGTGTGCGTGTGTTTAAGCATCTGTGACGGTGTCTCCTGTAAGCTGATACTCCTTTCCCGGCTGCTGAATATATGACATATGCCCAGGAAACAAATTAGCCAAACGAAAGAGTCCTGGTGTATCTCAAACCAAGCCTGGGTGTGTGTGTGTGTGTGTGTGTGTGTGTGTGTGTGTGTGTGTGTGTGTGTGTGAGTGAGTGAGTGAGTGAGTGAGTGAGTGAGTGAGTGAGTGAGTGTGTGTGTGTGTGTGTGTGTGTGTGTGTGTGTGTGTGTGTGTGTGTGTGTGTGTGTGTGTGTGTGTGTTCTCTGGTAAAGACATTTAATTTGTACAGGGCAATGGTTTAAGATTACGGATAACAGAAAGATTAGGATAAGATTTAGTTTAATGTCCTCACAAGTACAGTGTTATAAATGTGTTAGTGAGTATGAGAGAAGGACTAAGACAGGAACACAGAAAACAAGATAAAAACTGTGTGAATGTGTGTAATAGTGGAAAGCTGATATCAGACGATGTTGCTGCATTACAGTCCAGCCAGCTGAAAGTTGAATTTTAATCCAACCATGCAGCCAAAGATGTGTGGACCATTTCCCTGCTAACTGCTGGGTTGTTATTCTGCTTCTGACGGACACCAGCCTAATGGCTGCTAATGGTTTCTAGTTTATGATGCCTTCCTCTTCAAGTGAAAATGTAGAATGCAATGAACGGTTTCTCTTTGCATGTTTTTCTTTCCTTAGTCTTTATGTCTCACGGATGAGCTCTGCCAGTCTTCCTCACTGTCTGCCTTAGTCAGTCTCCCTCTAAGTTGTAGTTTCTTTCTTTCCCTTTTTTTGAAATCATACAATGTATTCCTTTATACTAATTGTGTGGAATTCAGGAAAATAATCAAGCAGCTTGGTCAACTTAGTTATACAATACACTTGGTTGAAAATATTTTTGCCGTCTCTGAAGTTGTATTATAAATCCAAACTGGTGTAGAGATGGTCAGGCTTGCTCTCTAATCAGAATCCTTTGGATTGAGTCGAGACAAATTTTGCACACATACAGTACTGGAATTATTGATACATGCTGTAAATGGTAACAGTGGGAAAAAAACTATGTAGCCTGTGGTTTAAAAAAATATGGACACAGATTTAAATAAATACAGCCACAGAAGACACATAATATGTCCTTTCTTACAAATGTCCACCACTGTGGTCTCATAACTTTATATTCAGGAGATCAGATCTTTAAAATTTCACTTTAAAATGACCATGTCCCATGTAGGCAGCTGCACATGTGATAAGTAAATAGTAAGATCAAGCTTTCCTAATGTAAAGGTAGAGTACAACTCATCATTAAATCTACTTGGGAATGATTATTAAACATAAAAAGTTATGTAAAAATACAACAACAAAGTAGGTCAGTAAATGTATTCATTACAACATTAGAACATAAGACGAAGTGACCTGTGTGTAGACGGGATGGAGTGGTTGGCTTGAGTTACCGGTATGTGTAGAGGGATGGAAATGGCATGTGTGTTTGTGCATGTGTGTTTGTACTGGGGTCCAAGGATTCAATTTCTGATTCATAGCCGCCCTCCCACTGTGAGCCTGGTTATGGTGTACAACTGTCTGCAAACTCTACATGCTCACTCACTCAAACATCTCTACCAGCAATTATTATTATTATTATTAGAGATGGTCAGATACCGGTATCGGCTCCGATACTGCCTAAAACGCTGGGATCGGTAAGTACTGGAGTTTATGCACCGATCCGATACGTAATAAAGCCCTAATGAAAATCTACGTTCAAGTAGTTTATTTATGTTCTTTTTCCGTTATAACTGACTGTCAAACTGGATAATAAAAGAAAGTTCTGTGGCATTCATTGTTTGTTTTTGTTCATGTTTTACAAAGAGTTTAACCTGAGCCAGACAGACAACAAAGATAGAAATCATATCACATCCATACAGAGGACACTCTACAACGTCCCTGTTGGCAACTCTTTGATTTTTTTTATTGTTTTTGTTCAAAAGGACTTTAAGTTTCATAAGTTTGTATTTATATTTATACTTTAATATATTTTGATGTTCCTCTGTTCTGTTGTGACACATTATCATATTATTTTAGTGAGGACTCATAAATAACTACAAATAACTAATGTTAGGGAAATCTGTTAAATATTTTGTAACGTTTCTGGATAATTTCTTTTAAATATATATTGGCCGATATATATGAATATTGGATTTTTAAATCACCAAATATTTGTATCGATATCGGCCTTAAAAATCCTTTATCGGTCGGCCTCTACTCCAGAGTCTATTATCAGAACTCCGTTCATGACAATGATCTGCTATACAGAAATAATAGATTGTAGAATGCTGAGACTTACCAATCAGAATCAAGTATTCAACAGTCAAGTCGCCTAATGAAAGTTAATAATAGTTTGGTAGAGCTGAAATAGTCAGCTACTATACAACTACTTGACTGACTTTTTGTCTTAAGACAAAAACAGCAGGTATAGTGAATAAATTAGGGAAATGGTTTGAGATTTAGGGCAGTACACAGTCATGCAGCGCTGCTCTCCTCTGTGAAGTGCATCCTCCTTCACCCTTCGCTACCCTTTTACTCTTTGTTTCCTAGAGCTACCCTTCCCCATTGCCCTTTACTCCTCATTTCTCTAGGAACACACACATTCACAAACACTGCATTGATTTATTGCCTTCTGATTCTAAACTTCTAGCCTTTTTTTCTACATGAGTTACCATTATATACTAGGAAGGACCTCTGGCAGTTGCAATTTAACACAGTAGCAAAATCACACCTGCTCATCCACTAGCATACATGCGTTATCAAACACAAACTCACACAGAAAGTCACCCCTGGCATGCCCATGTCTTTTCTCTGTACATGCCACAGCAGCTCTGCGCTCCTGCTTAAAGCCTGATGATTCCCAGTTCTGTCACTGTGGGCAATGGAATGTCCTGTCACCAGGGGAAACGGAATGCCCTGCCACCGGAGGAAACGGAATACCCTGTCACCCAGGGTAACAGAATGCCTCGTCACCCGCGGTAACAGAATGAAGACATAAACGTCTCCGACAGTCCAGACATGGAGGTATGACACATCTTCAGGACATAAGGTACATATGGAGAGAGAGGCAGAAAGAAAGTGACAGAGAGAGAGGGAGAGAGAGGGACGGGGGTATGTTGCTAGGGTGGATCAGAGCAGGAGTACCAGTTAGCTAATGGGTCAGAAGTAATGTGACCTACTGACTGTCAGAAGGTCAGAGAAACTGTTTAGAAGCTCTCAACCAAAAATCTTCTCTTTCCTTTTAATTCATGTCATTATCATTATAAGCCAAGTACTTTTATGTGTTTTAATTACTTTTTTTTATAGATTGTTTGGGCTTTTATGCATTTTTATTAGATAGTACGCATATACATGAAAGGGGAGATGACATGCAGCAAATGCCCTGGAGTTGCATTCAAACCCAGGGCACACGCTCTGTTGTAGTACAAAAGTGCATGTTTGATAAGCTAGGAGCAGCCAACGTCCCTCTCTCCATCTCCTCTTGGACTGAAGTGTAAAAAAAATGGATCGTAGAACTAGTTTAGTCTGCAATGAATTTGCATTGACTGATTGGCATTTGTTGCCTTCTCATGTTTCACAATCATTGGCTAATTCACCAGCTGCTTCGCTACTAGCTGACAAGTAACATCCAATCATATTAATGAAGGTGTACTGCACAGACATTAGAACTTGACACCACTCATGATTACTCTGCTGCCAAGACTCGACGCCATTTGCTGCCCTCCACTAAACTCCTCCTTAAGTTCAGTGTTGGGAAAGTGCACTTTCTACATGAACTAGTTCAAAGTTCAGTTCACAAATTTTAAGTTAAGTTCAGTTCATAGTTCATACTTCAAAAATTTTGAACTAAGTTCACAGTTCCAAAAATGAACTAGTTCATAGTTCTTTTTTTCCATATGTTGCTGCGAGCTATTATTTTTCAAAATTATTGCCACAGCCCATATAGAACCACAGACAGCAATTATTTTATCAGTTTTAACACTGAAACTATGCGTCAGATTTCATCTTCATATCCAATCAGTTCAATGTGCCGTTTCAGGTTTGCTGTGGATGTGACTGAAGTGCGGATTTTCTTTTTGAAAGCCAGCGGGCAAAGTTTGCACAGAAATGTAAGATTTTTCCCATCCTCACCGACCTTGTCATGAAACTCGTTTAAATGATCATACGAAGCCTCCTCGCTGCTTCATCGCCTCCATGCTGCTTTTTGTTTTGATGACGCATGCGGCGGTGCGACACTGGTGGCTGGTGTTGCCAGATTGGGTGTTTTTTCCGCTACATATTAAGGCCTGTTTATGGTGTGTTTTAGCCGGGTTTTCGCCTGGAAGGCTCTATAGAAATCTGGCACCCTATTGAACGAAGTTCAACTGAGAGAGTGTACTGTTCACAGGCACCAGAATGAACGAGTTCACAGTAACGTTCATCAGGCTGTAATACAGTATGTTCAGTTCACGTTCGCCCAAAATCTGAACGAGGTCATGAACGTTCAATGAACGCGTTCAGGCACAACACTGCTTAAGTTATATGCTTCTTGGTATTGTTGAGATGCCAGCACAGACCTGGTAGCTGCTTCGATTGTGTAAGAGCTCCCTCAAAGAGCCTTTCTGGCCAAATCTAACCAGTCTCTATAACTTGTTAATACCTTGACACAAGTGTCTGTAACTGAAATGCATTCAGTTCAACAGCACAACAAAGACATATGGTTGGCTGCTAGAGCCATCACCCTATCCATCATGATAAAAGAGGGTTTCCTCCTACCTACAACAACACATTGGTCATTGAAGAAAAGCCACGTTTGAACAAAATCTCTCAGGGCAATAGTAAAACAAATCATCATTTGATTCATTTAAGTAACATGTGGCCAGGGATTGCTGTGGCACTGAAAACTCTGCTGGCAGACTGAATGAAAACAGTGATTAAAATGACATTGAAAAAGAAAATGAACTTAATGTAGATCTGTCACGTCATGGCCGATACCCGGTTTGCCTAATAAGGTCAGTACTAGCGTTGATCGATCAAGCATGTTGGATTGGTGTCCCTTGCTTTGAAATACTATAAACTACTGTGCAAGGTTTTGACATCTAATAAAACTTTCAAATGTGTAATTACCCAAACTGGAGTGCCTGGGTTATATTTAATCTACAGTACCTTTAGCAACACGCACACACCAATGCACCATTTTTGCATTTCTTAACACGTTATTTTAGGCCTGAATGCTTCTCCATGACCTGCAATCCATTGTGCTGACCCTTACCTCACTGTGAGAGTTTACAAACTAAATTGTGTATTAACGTTGTTTAATATCCACCTGCGTAGTATATAAAAGAACTCCCATTTAAATTCCAGGATCAGTTTGCTGCCTTGATAGAGGGAGAAACCTTATCAGCCAGAAGGCAAACAGCCCAACAGAGAGAGTCACAGAGCAGCAGGCAGACAGGTAGAAAGACAGATAAATTGACTCAGACAGAGGGAGAGGGCTACAAAAGAAAATGAGACAGACTCAGCAGAGATCACAGCAAGGTACCCTAATTGAAAAAGGCTAAAGAAGAAAATCGTTAAACAAGCCCCACTGGTGTCTCCCTTATTAGATTCCCCTGCTGGTGTCACGCCGATTAAATCCCCCCTTGTTTCCCTTAACAAACTCTAAACTCTCAGACATTTTGTTAAGAGGAGAGATTATAAAGAATTGCAAGAGCACTGTGTGCTTGTGTGTGTTTATGTGTATGTGTAAATTGCATGTCTGCTTAAATGTTTTTTCTTGCTCTCACAACCCTTCCAAGTTGCAGATACATAATGTCTTTTGCAGTAAAATTAAACATATTTCATGAAGAGTTTTGTTGACACTAATAAGACATTATTACTGCTATGCTTTACAGCTGCTGTAATGAAAATCCCAGGGGGCCATATCCTTAATATTTAACACTACAGCGCAGCCCTTTCTTGCACCCAGTGCTTATGTCAATAATTAGATGAAAGCAAAACATTTGACTGAGATTTTGTTTGACAGTTATGTGAAATATCGACTTCTTGAAAAGTCTCTTGAAAACATCTGACTGACTGAGAAGGGAACCCAACCTTCATGCTGTTTTTCTGTCTCTGTTGTCACACTTCTCCTATTCACTTTCATGTTGTCTGCATGTTTCACTCTTTTCCTTCTCCCTCATCATCAGCATCATAATATTTTCCATCTGCTCTGAGAGATGGAGACATAAACTGAGCCCAAGCCAGCACGAACAGCTGCAGGCATCTATTCCTATATATTACAGTACGCCTAACCCCCCATATTCCCTTTATGTCGAGCAGATCACTGAGTACACTAGACCCCATTACTCTCATTAGCTTTTACAGCATTTGGCTGGTACAACATTTGCATTTGCAGGGAGTAAAAATGACATACTGCTGATATAGTTTCAAAACCGTCTACATGCCATTTGAAATGCACCGCAAAATGGTTGTTTGTTTATATGGTTTTATACAGATTTATGAGGCGTAACTCACAATATCAAAGCAAATTACATTGCTACTGTATGTTGGAAGATAATTTCCCTGGAGTCAGAAAAAAACTCACCTGTCATGACATGACTTTCAAATCAATAACACACACAGAAACATATAAAACAAATGAAGCTTGCTGTGAGCTAATTTCACAGCCTTAACAATTAAAAGTGATGGAAACATTTGCCTTAGCATCAAAGAGATGCACGAGCCAAATCACCGTCCAATGCTTTAATGCAATTTGACTTAAAATGTTATGATATGAGCTTAATTCAGACAGTTTGACTGCATGCTGTAATGACTTGACAAGCTAGTTGTTTTCTGTGTTCATGGAAAGTAAAACAAGTGACAAAATCAGCCAGCTGGATGGTTTAATGTGACTGCTTTTTAATGCAGATTAACTTGTTTCACCTTATTTCAAGGCATTCGTTTAGGGGTTTTGTAAAGCAGTACTGGACACAATTCTCTTTTTATGTGCATAGCACTGACAATAGTTACCGTAATCATGTTGTTATGGACCACTGTCTCCCAAAAACTACAAAACCACCAAGCTGAGTTGGAAGGCAGAGGCTTCAAATAAAAGTATGTCTCTCACTAGCCTCAATATGTCTGGAACCTGCTGAGGTAGTGTAACAATATCAGTGCCTTCGCTGTACAGATACAGCCGCTCAAACCAATCAAGACATGCTGTAATTTCCATACGTCGCCCACTGCATATGCTGACAGGACGATACCTATTGCTGTGACACTTTTAACAAAAGAACACGCCTAACTGGCTCTATAGCATAGAGCGCTATGTCACTTTATATCTGGCCGTCACGTCATTCTGCTGTGCATTTTAATTAGCTGTGTTAGTACTTTTTCCCACTCCAAATATGTCTGCAATGTGCTGATGTATTACAAATTCAGCACTTTGATTTTGCATAAAGCTTGTATCTTTGAACTGAGCATTACACACACACACAAACACACACACACACACACCATGTAGTAAGCTGTCTTAAGTGCCACAAAGGTCTATCTGTGCTCCAGTAATGGGCAAGGTTTGGACTACAGTGCACAGTATATCTGCATGTGGGTCCTCCCTACATTAATAAGCAGTGCCGACACCACTGTGTGTGTGTGTGTGTGTGTGTGTGTGTGTGTGTGTGTGTGTGTGTGTGTGTGTACGCACTGCAAGCTAAAGTCCCAGGCAGGCTCGACAAGCTTAATACCATTATCAAGATTTACAGCGATGCTCATGTGGGACTTACATCAAAATGGTTGGTGCACAGCACAGACAGAACCCATGTCCCAATTAGAGAGCCTGAGGAACGGCGGTACATGGCAGTACACACACAAACACACACAAGGAGACACACAATCCCTTTCTCATACAATCTACATTCTCACTATCTTTCTCTCTCAGACACTTCTGCATATTCACAACATCTTGAACTCTCTCTGTCTCACACGCGCGCACACAGAAACACACCCCACTCCCCCTGGGGACGGGTGCCTCTGGCCTTTGCGGCTGGAGGAGAGAAAATGCTGAAACGGTGGAAATAAAGAAAGAAAGTGAGAATGAGATGAGAGAATGAGCAAGTGGGAAAAAAAGACTGAAGTAGCATCCCAAACAGCTCAAGATGAACCAGACAGCTTCAAGCCTCAAAATCCTCCAGAAGTCGGTTTTGGCTGCAGTTAGTTGTGTGTGTCAGTGGCACATTTTCACACTGAGCCTATATTTACGATATAAAAACTGAAATTGCAGTGAACAGCTAAAGTACTATGACTATTACGACGAGCATCACATTGTACATTTCCAATATTTAAATAAAAGCAACCATTGAATTCAGACGGACAAATCTCTTGAGTTGGTTCATATTTTAGGAAAAAGCTTTGAACCACTTATTTCCATTTAAAAGACAACCACTTGAGTCTACATTCTAAATTCATAAGAAACGAGGGCACGCAGTCACTATGCTGTTCATGTATACCACAGTGTGTGTTGGTCTGCTGCATACATTTCTGCATGTGCCTGTCCTAAGTGTGTACGTACGTGTATGATCGTGCATGTTTGTTAACAGAAAACCGGGAAGAGCTTTAATGATAGCCCAGAAAATGCAAACCAAGCATCTCCCTCTGCGAGTCTCAGAGAGACCAATTCAGGACCAGGAGTGCTGAAATGTCGGAGGTGCTTCCGAGTCCCTGTTCATTAGAATAAACATATCAGATGCTCTCGGTGTCAATTCAAAACATCTTCATGATTCATTATTGGGTGCCAAAGCATTCTGGTATTCTCCTTTCACAGTGCTTTGGCATGGAAACAAATGACCAATTTGAATTTTAAACTATCATGAATTATTCATGGCTGCTTGTGGCATGGACATTTTAGAACGGCACAACCTTGTGTAATATCAACACGGCTTGTGATCAATGAAAATACAGAACTCAATGGATTCTTTTGAAGCCCACAAGATAGAACGCCATTAATGTACCTGAACAAAGCTTATCAGGTTAATCATTTTGAAGACGTATTCAAACAGTTCAGCACTACGGTGCTCTGAAACAGGCCACTTATGGCATAGCAGTAAAATCATTTAATTTGTGCATGAAAACCTCAAACCTAAAGTTCGGAGAGCAACTTTTATTTCTAACTCTAAAAGATTTGCCTCTGGGTTGATCTGCAAAAACAAAAGACTAAAAAGGGAAATGTATTCAATAAATGCTCAAATTTGAGGCAGTTTGATATTTGAGAAATAGCTCTGGAATAAATAGCTCTGAAATGTATATATTAGGGCCACATGTTAACCTGATGTGCTAAACATTTCTTTGACTCCAACTGTAGCTCGAGTGATGTTGCAGTGTTTTTTATAGATCTGTTTGAGATGTGCAGATATGAATTATGACTCCTGAAGTGCCTTGAAATGCAACATGTAGCTCTTCCCCTTTTCCTTCCTGAATTTCCCCTGCTTTTTATCCGCACCTCTCTTCTTCCCCCACCTTCTTTTAGCAACCTTCTCATCCTTGTTCTAATGCTTTCATATTCTTTGTCTCTTTCACCAAGTTCTGCCTCTAGTCAGTGTTGTCAAACACCTCAGTGACTATTTACTTCTCACTAATTCTTTCTTCCACCCTCGCCGTCTTCTCTACCCTTTCCTCTATCCGTATTTTCTGCAGCCTTGACTGAGCTTTGACTTCTAAACTGCCAAGCAATTAGTAAAAAAATCTTAAGCAAGAAACTTTCCTGCCTATATAGTTCCTTCTTCTCCCTTTCAAGGCTAGCTACAAACCCAAATGCCCACAACTACACTATCCACAAAGTCACAATCGCACATATAAAACAAACACATGCACACACACACACACACACACACACACACACACACACACACACACACACACACACACACACACACACACACACACACACACACACAGACACACAGACACACAGACACACACAGAGACACCAATGCACTCCCAAAGCAGAAGACACAGAGACACAAATGCATTCCCAAAGCAGAAGACAACAATCAATGTCAGGCAGTCACAGTTCAATAAGCAAACTAAACAATGTTGCTCCATTATTACTGTCTTGTTTAACCAACAGCACGAGAACACTGGGAATCAATACACAGCCACACGACAGGGTGTGTGTGCGTCTAACACCAAGGAACAGCGTGTGTGTCTGTGTATGTGTGTGTGACCCACTCAATAGAGCAGCCAGCAGGAAAAGGTCCTTGATGATTAAATGTCCACTTAAGCAGACCTCCGAGACATCTGTATGTGTGTTTGCGCGCGTGTCTGTGTGTGTGTGCGTGTGTGCGTGCGTGTGTGAGTGTGTGAGTATGTGCGTTTTAAACTATTTTATGTATCCAACAAGGGGCAAATGGTAAATCTGCCTTGATTGATTTTCTACAGGCAAATTGGTTACAACACTTGGTCTACAAAACCTGAATACAATTGGTTTTGTTTCCACAGATTAGAGGGTCTTGTTTGGAGTATTGACTGAGTAGGTAGGTAAGGGAACCCTCGCCTGAAATAACACTTTAAAAAAGACTGAAGTTCAAAAGGCTTCTCAACTTTAAAGTGGTACTTTGTTTTTCATTAGCAATCCGATCCTATCGACACAATACTATTGAAACCCTGTGACATTTCTTTGCGGCAATACTTCTGCAACCATTATGACGTCTACAGTAGAGTTGCACGATATTGACAAAATGTGATATTGCGATATCAATTATGAATATTGTGATATCGATATTAATTTAGATATTTTTAAACATATGTAAAATTACTAAAGTTACAGGTAAACGCATCAAAATAGATTCATAACAAATTAAACAAGTGTTTTTACAACACAAGGTTTATTTCAACTGACGGTCATATTGGACTGGTACAACATGAATAAATAAATAACGACCATGTCTAAAGAACAGGACATGTTCTACTGGTTGTACAGTATAACATTTATAAATAAGGAGAACAGGACACAACTTTTCTTTCTCTTCTCTGATTCATTCCGTTTTTTGTCTTTATTTCTTCACTTACACTGTCACTCTGTCGAAATATGCACACACGTCACGTGGTACGCTCCATAGGGTTTGTCACATAGTGGACCCTTGGTACGCTCCATAGGGTTTGTCATGTAGTGGACCGTTGCGCTGATGTGCACTAACATGTGCAAGTGGCACGGTAACTGGCCAATGAAACATGATCAATATAGCGTTTCAAGCGGGCTCTAAATCGAACACAACTAAGCCACACAGCCAACGGACGGGACGCAGCGCTCCACAAAATATTGCATACTTTTTGCAACACTTTCAATATATTGCGATAACGATATTGAGTCGATATATCTTGCACCCTTAGATATAATATTGCGCAACGTGATATTGCGATAACGATATTGAGTCGATATATCTTGCACCCCTAGTCTACAGTACTACAACTAAGACTCCAACTGCTGCATGGAACTTTTAAATGCAAAAGTAGAATGTATACACTGTGTAATGAACATCAAAAACCATCAATTAAGGGGGCATATGCAATGTTAAGTTAAAAAAGGAAAAGATAGCAGATCAATTAAAGTGTTTTTTAAAGGATCAGTTCAACCAAATTTGTAAATAAGTAAGCAAGCAAACAAAACTAGTATAGTTTTTTTCTTTGCCAAGGTTTAGGCATCTCAGCAGTATCACCAATACAATGGAGGTGAATAGAATTTTTGTTAAAAAAAATATTTAGCAAATTCGACAGTAGCATGTCTTTGCAGAGTACAATGTCCTCAATATTATATAGAGAATCCATGGACCCTGTTTTGAACTGTTTTTATAAGGACTATTTCTTCTGTCCGAGTGCCACATTCAAAATACTACCATGATTGAATTGTGGTTAAAAGCAGAAATCTTAGAGACACGCGTTTTAAAACCCATAATAAAATGTAGATCTATAAACATGGTTTGAATAAATAGACCCTTTGATACAATTCATGATATCATTATTTCAACATTTTCCTTACCTAAGCTCTCCAACGCACAGGTCACTACAAAGTCTGTAAACCCCAATGGCACCAGTCTGTCTAAGACTCTGAAGCATTTTGTTATCTTTACTCGGTGCTTTGTAAATAATTAATCAGATACACCTCCCCTCCTCTGCTCTAAAGACTAAAAGTGATGGAACTGAAAGCTTTAAGGACTTAAACTAAACTCTAAAGCAGCACAGTGTGGAAGAAACTATTCTGGGAAGGTGAGGGCTTCGCTTTTCCCTTGAATCCTGCCACCCAGGTGCCTTTCAGCTGGAGATTAATTAAGAGTGACACATTTGCTCTCGAACACTTAAAAACTTAATGCTGTGCTCTCAATCACTCGCTTTTGCTCATATACAGAAAATCACCTTCATAAAAGGCAATATTGTGTGGAGTAATGGAGACATGCATAACTGTCTGCAACAGGCTTTGTATTTTGGGTTATTTCAGGATGAAAGTCAAGGTATGGGACTTGCTGCCTGTTTAGCAGCAGGTACTGTTTCTGCTTCATGGTTGGTTGAATGAACAGAGCAAAACACTGCAGATCCTTCTACATAATTAGAAAAAAGTGACAAAAACTCAGAACTGACAAAGTTTCTGAAGTTTGTCATTAGCTGTGAGTTTCAATTCATTTTCAAACTAAAAATAAACTTTTGTGAGTTGCAAGTTGACATGGGGCCAAAATGGCAGCCCTGCCCTCATTTTCTGACAAGACCTCAGCACTGAGCGGAGATAAACAAAAACCCTGGAGGGGCCCAGAGGAAGAAGCAAGACAAATAACCACGGCAACAATACAAGGATTTGGAGGAGCTAGAGAGAGCCGTGGGCATTGTCTGGCTTTAGTCGGCTACTTTCTCCTTCTTTTGAAACCGTTCCTTGAGTGTGGATGACATTTCTCAGATCAGAGAAGGGGGAAAAACACTTCAAATGTTTCTGCAAAGTTTTCCTCCTTGTGTCTTTTGTTTAAAGTTTAAATACCCCTTTCCCCCAGGAAGGAAGCAGTGAAGGAAGGAAGGAAGGAAGGAAGAAAGAAAGATGACAAAGGGGAAGAGACTCGGACCAAAGTGGAGAAAGAATTGAGGGAGTGAAGGGGAGATGGACACAAGATAGTAAAAAGAAACAGATTAACACAGGGTGAGAAGAAAAAGGAGGGAGGGTTCTATTGATGCGGTAAAATAACCCTGCTGTGACACTATGACATACGTCTCTTACTCATTCATCTGCTCACAGAAAACAAACCCCATGATGTCATTGGCACAGAATGCTGAATATATAGCTTACAGATGCACATTTCAACAAGTAGGCAACAATGGTACAATTGTGTGCAGCTGGTACAGTTGCAACCAATTTATTACTCGGTAGATGCCCAGGCTTGATGTGGCTCTCCAGTGAAAAGCCAAGATGGTTATGAAACCCTGAAAAGAATGGACACAAATAAGCTTAGGCAACACGGTCAACCTTTTTTGTTTAACATGGCATTAGCATGACGATAAATCGCCTGATTACTCTAAATTCCATGTAAATTTACCCTCAAAAACAAGATAGAAGTTGGAACATTATTGAACATGTAAACCTAACTTAAATCATAATTTATTCAACCAAATATCTTAATATCAGTAATCTATTATTTTAGGAATGACTTTTGGTGTTTTTAAAATAGACAAAAACTTAAGCGGTATTTCACCAATGTACATGTTTTATACAATTTCCATCAGGTTAAGATGACTTATCAAAAGGTATTGTATTGTATTTTCTGTATTATAGCTGCTATACAGTATCACCAAATTATGATATCCAAATTGCCCAAAGATGTCTAGTTTAATATCATAATATCAATACTAAATTGATATGTATACTATATCTAGGCAACCTTGATACCTATAAAAGAGTTTGAGAAAATTTGGTACAAACATAATTATGAATTAAACGTTGAGGATAATGGTTTGCTACAACAGTGCAGGTGGTTTTTCCCGCCCTTCTGAAAACAAAACTGCCAAAATATCAGACATGATCCAAGAAAGTGACAGGATATACCAAACCTGCCAAGAACACAACAGCTACTGCATATGGAGAGACAGTGTCTATACACACTAACTGCCAAACTAACCATTCAGAGATAGTGTGTCTGTGTCTGTGTGTGTGTGTGTGTGTGTGTGTGTGTGTGTGTGTGTGTGTGTGTGTGTGTGTGTGTGTGTGTGTGTGTGTGTGTGTGTGTGTTGTGTGTGTGTGTGTGTGTTGGCTGCCCTGTCTGGAAACCCTTTGTATGCGAGTGTTCAACAGGGCAGAGACACTTGTCCCTTAGTATACTGTGTGTGTGTTTACCCAGTATTGGCGGGCCGATTGAGCCACATGTCATTGGACAGTGAGCCAGTTTGTGTGCTGAAAACTGTTACTACACCAGCTGCACCTCGGGGAGATGATGATGGCAACAGAACAAATAAATAAGAACAACAAAAAAGCAAGAATGTTGGTCTGAGGTGAAAGGTTGAGTCCAAAACTCTCTGAAATGCTGGATTACAGCCCATGATATGAAACACATGTGGGTCATTGTGATCTTTTGATGTATTAAAGCAAGGCCTCTGCAACAGTAGTAGTGTAAAATGCTCAGCCTCACTGCTGGGACTATCAGAAAAATATATTCTCTATTATTTTTGTGAAAAGACAGCTAAGCTGTGCCTTTGTTTCATTCTCAGCTCACAACAAAGTGTGTGTGTGGGCCCCAAAAATTATGTGAAGACGCAAAAACTACATTGAGAGCTCGCACCCACAAACAAGAATTCCTCAAGCCAAAATGCTAAAATACAAAACAGATAATTTTTCTTTTTGACAAGACTTAA
Organism: Perca flavescens; assembly: GCF_004354835.1. Classification (NCBI taxonomy): domain Eukaryota; kingdom Metazoa; phylum Chordata; class Actinopteri; order Perciformes; family Percidae; genus Perca; species Perca flavescens. The sequence goes on along the minus strand of NC_041335.1, from coordinate 19,238,551 downwards.
AGGGCTTAGGTGGTAGAAAAGGTTCTTTATAAAAATCAACACAGAAATGAATTTAAGTTAATTCTATTTTTAGATAAAATGTGCTTACTTTTAATTTGAATGCAATCTCTGCTTGCATTGCATTCTCTTCATGAGGGAAACTGATGACCGGATATTGAAACCAGCACTAATTTGTTTTCAAAAAATAAAAAAGATAACATGCATTCATTAGAGCTAAATGATACTGGAGAACATTATGCCCCTCCTGATCAAAAGCAGTGCTGCAACAAACTGAATAAATACAGTGGTCTGCATTGCAGACTCAGTTGTTTACAACATCAAAGTAGAACTGGAAATTATTTGGGAAAAGACTAGGGCAGGACACAATAACGACACAGTTCCATCTGTTGCATTTCTTTACTCTTTACTTTCCCTGTGTTACTTCCTAAAGAATAAAGTGCGTTATGAACATACAGATAGCACTTGAAAGATGAAATTGTCTGTTTCTGGGGTCCAATTTAGCTCATCCTTTGTTTCACTTTTTCATGCTGTGCCATTATAAACCTTTTCTCAGATCAAGCATGTGTGTGCGCCTGTGACTTTCATGTAAAATTACATCTAGATTTCATCAGTTGTCAGATCACAGCAGGGAGCGACAATCTCGATCTTCCAATAACACAGATAATGATGTGATACCTCAACATTTCATGAACAATATGTCAGATCAGATGTGGTCCATCTTTTGACGTAATGACGTATAATCACGCTAGCTTGGAGGAAACAAAAGGATGTCGCATAAAGAAATCGCATAATAAAGGACAAAAAAACAAGCAATGAAATTCAAGACTACCACGGTACCTGTCATGGAGCTTTAAATCTTACAGAATCATTGGGGATGAAAATACAAAATACCTCAAGCAGAGGGAGAAAGACTAAAAGAGAGATTTTTTAGGGTTTCTTTTCAATAAACCAATAAATGTTGTAAGACGATACAGCTCGGAGAGCCAGAGGGCTCAGATCAGAAGAGCACAGGTAGCAAGTTAGCACACACACATGCACACACAACTCATGTGCTTGAACACACACACAAAGTCTGTGTGGGAGAGAATCGATGAAAACAAAGCATATCTGAAACATGTTATAAACAACTGCACAGAACAAGTCGTAGGTCTGTACTTTTATAGCTGCATTGCTGAGTCACAATGCTGAGCACCGATAATAAAGCCTGACTTTCACTCAGAGGTTGGCGAGACACTGTAGGAGAGAAGATCTTAAATCTCTCAATCATTCAAAAACAATGTTAAAGCCTTAATCCACTGACCTCATCATCACCCCATTTAATGTAAGCCTCTTTAGAAAAAGTTACCTAAAAGGTAATATCTGATTATCTGCACCAGCCGCCGACTTGGTGCTTCTTAAAGTTTGTGGCAAACAGTTGAATTTCTGGATGTAAGCCACTGATTAAAATGATTTTAGTGCCCTAACTGATACATTAACAAATGGAAATTTGCCAGAATGAAAGATAGATTTTAATCTGATTTTAAACTGTTCTTCAAAAGTGAAGTGCCCAAAGTCTGTGTGCATTTCCCTTCAATATGATATCAATACCAGAGTGACTGGTCATGTTTTTATTCATATTACACCTTTTTTATTTCAGTCAATATTAAAGTGATTTCCCAATAGGAAAACCTACATAACTCAGCACACCAAACAAAGACATTCAAAAGCATGCAATAAAACACAAGATATGAAGTCCACACACCAGTGTAATGTAGAAGTAGAACCTGCAGGAAAACATTCTGTTCTGTGCAGTCTGACATGGGCAACAAGTGATGAATCAATTCAATTTGTCTTTTCATACAGAAACTTGTGGAGACAAAGGCAACCAAGCCCACAGAAAACAGGCCGATACATTTTCATCATCAAGTAAAAAAAAAAAAAAAAAAAACTATACAACTGGTAGCTTTCACTCTATGTAGCATAGACCAAACCTTTCTTCGGACTTGTTAGCCCAACTGACTCACAGACCAAGGCAAGTTAACATATCTGTTTTAACATCAAGTCAGTTAATTGTTGCTCTTAGTCTAGTCCACAGTTTTTTTAGTTCAAGGTTTGCAGGTCGATCCATGGCTCCTTGAGCAAGACAATGAACCACAAGTTGCTCACGATGGGCAAGCCAGTGCCTTGCACAGCAGCTCCTCCACCAGCGGTATGTGAATGGGTAAATGAGAGGTAAATTGTAATGGGAACATAAATCTTTGCAATTGGTCCAGTATTAAGCAAGATCACTGCAGTCGGCAGTCAGCGAAACAAGCTACAATGTAAGTTATTTGGGCATATTGCTCAACTTCAATTTACGTCCACAAAAGTGCTTGTTTTTCCACTGACAGGCTCATATTATTATTCTAAGTGTCTGACAACATTATGGAAAGGATTCCTACCTTTCTGTTAAAGAGTAAGATCCTTTTTTTAAAATATAAAAACGTCTTGTAGTGTAATTAGCTGAATTTCTGAGTTTCTCAGAGTAGAGTTTTTTTCTCTTTTTTTTATCTCTCACTGCCTTGCTAAACCTGTACTTTGACTCTTTAAACCAGTCCCTGTCTCCACTACTAAACGCCCTCTCAACCCAAGCACAAACCTGGGTTGTTTGAACCCCTCCCCTCTGGCAGGAGGCTGCGGTCCATCAGGACCAAAACCTCACCATAAAAACTGTTTCTTCCCCTCAGCAGTCATCCTCACCAACAAGGCCCCAGACACCCCCTCCCCCTTATCTGTATTTGATTCCTCTGTGATTTTCTTAGTGTTGACATGTTCTTTTGTCCTCAATATCTGACCAATGAATACTTACAACTTGCCCTTCTGGATATAATCCACTTATTAAACCAAGTCTTTACCCCATAGCCTCTGACCTCAAGGGGCCTAAATAGGGTGATGCAAACACCAAAGCCCCTGTATATGACTGTAAATTCAAGTGGAGTGAAATTATTCAGTCATTCCTTTTTCACCATTTCGTTTCATCAAATCTCTTCCCTCTCTGTGATTAATTACTAACCCTGCAGTCTTTCCCTATCTCGCTTCCGCGCTTGATGTCCCTATATCCAAGTCACTATATCTTTCTCCTTCCCACTCGTTCAGCTTTGCCTCTGCCTGGCTCTTCTGATTCCCTGCTTCTTTCACCTCTATACGCTCACTTTTTCCCGCAGAACAAAAGATTTCAGGAAGCAAGCTTTTCAGTGGAGAGTCATTATTCTCTCTCCTTTCTCCACCTACAGTGCCTTCCTACCTGTGCTCTTTTGGGGGAGGAGTGGGAAAAAAAACGCTGTGCGCATGGATAATTCTGGAAAATAACAATGTGATATTTCATCCACACACACACACACGCACACACACACACACACACACACACACACACACACACACACACACACACAAACATGCCTTCTCAGCAAAGTACTGCCCATATTCATTAGCCACTTTGAATGCTGTGCTCAAATGAATCAAAGCAAACTGCTTACACGTAATCTTGTCACCCGTGGAGTAAAATATAGTGGGTTCCTTATTACAGCTGGTGTGGAGCCAAAATAAGTGAATGGACTTGTTGTACCATATGTTAGTCCATAGTACACAGTGTGTTTGTGTGTGCCTTTGCACCGATCATACACAATAAACTTGAACTGAATGTAACAGCTTTTGTCGATTTTGTGCATTCTTACCTGTCTCAGTGTGTGTGTGTGTGTGTGTGTGTGTGTGTGTGTGTGTGTGTGTGTGTGTGTCTGTCTGTCTGTCCCTTGTTTTTCCTAAGCCTACACAGGGTACACTACAGTAAATTACATCATGTCTACAGCAGGAGAACAGGCAACCAAAAACCTTTTTACAAGACATGCTAAATCCCCTTTTTCATGGCATCCTACAGAATTACAACGTACTCTTTTCAAAACAGACAAAACTCTTGTGTGTGCGTGTGTGCATGTGTGTTAACGCATGTGTGCAAAGTGCAGACGTAAGCCTAGGAGGTAAAAAGTTACAGTGGTGATTATAGTAATTATGGTTTCAGGTTTGTGCATATTCCTTCAGATGGACCACTAGATTACCAGACAGTTTTGGCACAGACAGAAAGGGGGGTTACTGTTGGGGGTAAGGGTGGGAGGGGTTGGATTGAGGGAATAAGAAAAAGAGAGGAAAAATGGCTAGAAAAGTGGGGATGTGTAAAGGACAGCACAAGAGGAAAAAAGCGTTACAAAGGAAGGGAGAATGTAGTGACGAAAGATACGAAGAAGAGAAAGACTAATCCTTCAGGCGGCTTCCCAACACCGCTCCACACGCTTGCTCGCTCCCTCCGCCTCTCCCCAATCCTCTCTCAACCAGGAGTTGAATGGGCTTTTACAGTGCAGCTTTGTTTCCTATCAAAATGGAGCGTGAATGTCAAATTATCCACCAAAAAAAAAAAAAAATTCCCCTTTAGTTCTGTTTCTTCTCTCACTTTATTCTCTTTCCCTCTCTCCATTTCTCTTAAGTTTCTTCTCTTAACCTTGTCCCTACTTTCTTTTTTCTCCATATCTCTCGCTCCCCTCAATACAGGACAATGCCCATAACAAGCTCTCAGTGGAAACAAAAAGGAGCCGGGGTCCCAGCCTCGCGGACCCCCTGCTGCGGCACGTCGTCTTTTCTCAATGGCAGATTAATTACATATTCATGGTGACACAAATAAGACTCTCTTACTCCGACACACAAACTCACCACTCAGCCAAAGCACCCAGCACCCATCTGCTGGTCGTGTGTCTATACTCAAGGAATTGTTCTTTCAAACGGAGCACACATATTTAGAAAATGTGTTGTCTTTGCATTTGTGTGTGTTTAAGGAGCGACAACTGTGCAATGCTGTGGCTCATTAAGGTTTAGTAATACATACATACCCATATCTGCAGTCTGTTTTTAATACGAGTGCCATGAGCAAAAAATCTGGAGCCACAGCAGATTGGTATTTTGGCATGAATCCAAACAAAGTGTCAGAGACAGACATAGGAAGGGACAGGGGGATTAAGCTGAAGAGGTAGAAGTTGGTTTCTTTACACACAGAAGAAAAAAAGTGTCTCCGGTAATCGCTTGTCTTCAATAAGCGCAGTTTGCTGCACATTGTGTTTTGAAGCAAGTAAACCAGCCCGGGCTATTTACTGGAGGTTTTACGGTATCAAATAAAAAGAATATATAGACCATGAAAAGCCTAAGCTGTTGGCTATGAATAGAGGCAAGGCCTTAAAAAAAAGATACAGGGTGAGATTTCAATGGAGAGCAGCTGGCATGGTGTGACACTCCATTTCTCTGTCTGTCTCCTTCCTTGTATCCTTCCCTTTTTCCTTCCAACTATCTGTATTGGAACAGTGTGTGTGTGTGTGTGTGTGTGTGTGTGTGTGTGTGTGCTTGCGCGTGTGTGTGGGTGCGTGTGCTGGTGTGTGTGGGCAAACCCTCTCCCTCTCTCCGGCTAAGTGATGAGTTTTCCACCATGTTTCTGTGACCAAACACACACAAACACATTATGTCCCGCTGGTTGTGGGCCCCGTTCAGTTGCACAACAATATGTCCACTGTTTGGGCCACACTCTAATTAAACTGTGTAAATCTAACTAGAGAAAAGGGAAAGAGTGGTGAGAGACAGTAGCAGAAGAAGAGAATAATTAAAAGGGGGCTAAAAGTGAGTGAGGCAAACAGAACGTCAGAGGTAGCAGATGGGAAGGAGAGAAAGCAGGACAGAGAGTGAGAGAAATGGGGACAATTGACAGGAAATAGGAACTGTTGTCCAATGTCTCAAGATGGACAAAAGAGAAATCAATAGAACAATCTCTGGCCTGGCATTCGGTGGCATCGGTTCACTCAGCTAAACTGTTTATTAGGGAATCAAAGACATCAAGTTTCTCCTTGCAGTAGGCTGCAAAAAATAACAAGAGAAGTCATCTCAGATTTAGCTTCACAAAAATAATTTTACAGGATTTTTATGTTAACTAAATTAAGTCAAATAAGAACCTTTGGCTATTTGGCTAATGTGAATTTGTTCCAATGATATGATCTAGTGGCTCATTAACTACAATATTGTATTGTGTTTCTGAATGTGTGTTTATAATAATGATAATATATTAAAATAACTTTAGAAATAATGAAGTACATACATCTAAATCTGGGAATAAAATTATTTTTTTGCAGCGCAGGACTGCATGGGACCAGTGGGAACTATATAGTAGGCCATTGATTGGGAACAAACAGTGTTCTCTCAGAACAACACACACACACACACACACACACAGAAAAAGCCTGGAAATGAGAGCCCCAAATGAGGCCTTAGGTTTCGCAGGCCATGAAAAATTCATAATTCCAGATCTTTACATGAAACTCTAGAAGGAATTAAGCCTAACAGCAGGAGATGCTGGGAATCGGATTCAGAACATTTAGCTTCTCCTTTCTCTTTTTCCTCTTCTCTAGCTCAGCCTGTCTCTCTAGTTAACATGCACACTTACAGACACAGACACACACACACACACACTTATGTTCCATCCTGGGTTTTCCCCTGCGGAGAGTGAGAGATAGCAAATGGTGCAAGCGGTGTGACACACTTTGTCAACACAGCCTTTTGAAAACCACACTTCTTCTAAACCGGATTTCATCTCTGCTTTCCTCAAAGAAAAACATGCCTGCAAAAATTCTCTGCAGCTACACAAGCAACCCACGTTCAGGCTCTTGATTTTTTAAATAGGCCGAGCTGTAATTGCTATGGGCTCCAAGTAAACCGTATATAAGACACACACAACTGTAGGTCCAGCATTTTTACAGTCCAACATGAAGTCTACTGAGTGAGTGAATGGATGATCATGCAAGGCTGCAGGCAAGAAGAGAGGAAAAAAGGTCAGTAAAACCCATTCAGCAGCTAACAGAGGATGCAGACTGAAAGGATAGAGATAGAGAAAAGGTGGGTGGAAAAACGTCTCATGACTGGTCACACTTAAAAGTAAGACTCTATTAAATGTGCGGATGAGTAAGCAAGGAAAAAAAGAAAAATTAAAAAGGCAGAAAGGGTAAGAGAAATCTGCCATCACTAGGCTACCAGCAGGAGGGTCTTCTATACAAAACAACCCCAGACACAATCAAAGACTTCTTTTCATACACTCCCGTGAAGGCCTGTCCGAGCGCACGCACGCACGCACACACACACACACACACACACACACACACACACACACACACACACACACACACACACACACAGAATGCAGACAGAATGTAGCATTGTTTGACTGCAGAAATATCTTGCTGTGTGTGTGTGTGTGTGTGTGTGTGTGTGTGTGTGTGTGTGTAGTCAGCTTGTCAAGTCCTAGTGGAGTGATCAAAGCTGGTACAAACCACCCAGAGAGATCTCTCCCTTCCTCATCCATTCATCCTTCTCTTTCTATCTCCCCCTCTCTCGCCCTGATAAAGAAAAAGCATCAAATCTACCACATAAAACCTGCTCGGCCAATCCCATTGTGCTGCCTGGAGTAGTGCAGCCAATCAAATTCGCCTATTTAGTTCCAATAATTCTCAGCTGTCCCCCTACAATCACTGAACCCTGGATGGCTGCAGTGCACCATGGGACAGGATCAGAGCATAATGGGAGACAGCATGGGATCTCTGGCAATATCATAATGCCAAGCGTGCACGCACGCACGCACCAAAATACCATGTGAGCTTTGCTGGAGCCCCGTTATGATGCCAAGTTGACACACATGGACAAAATCACACAATCTCCCATGTACATTCTGGCACACATGTGCACAGAAAACACACACACACACACACACACACACACACACCACAGGAGTTCTGAGAACATCCCTAAGCTGCCAAGTTCATAAACACACACTCATACACCCCTCATGTGAACACTTTCAGTACACCTAAATAACTCTGCACCACCGGGTTCACACACATGCACCTACACACCAACATTCACCTATGCAGATACACAAACTTGAATACTAACTCACCCTCATTGTCATCTAGAATAAATGGTGGTGTTAAATTTAACGAAAAGTGTATTGCACTGAAACACACATGCCACAGAGAAATTAGTGTCTGTAACCAGAATCCAACAGCCAAACTGTGGAATCTAAAATGACAGGGACCGCAGGGGCCGTATAACGCAGAAACACACCAAATGTTTAAGACTAACACCGTATAGCAGCTGTATTATAGAACCTGGCTACACCTCAGCTTACTGATCATAATAAACAAGGGGACTTTTCAGACTTTGTAGAGTGATCTTGACACCCATTCATTCCAGATCAAAAGTAAGGGGGCTTAGTTAATGGCTTTTTAATAGACCAAGAGGCTTGAAGGTGGGGCTTAGTTGGAAGGCGGACACATGCACTCAAGCTGGCATGAGAGGATCTTAACTAACACTATCCTCTCATTGTAAGGGCACACGTGTGTGCGCACAAGTGTGGGTCTCCGTGCAGGAGACTTTTCCATAGTGTTTCTATTAGTTCTGCAAAGCTAGGAAAAATATGTCTACATGCTAGATTAAATGACTAAGTTCTAAAAAAAAAAGAAAAGAAATGTAAAGTAGAACTACTTGGATTGAATCCATTATGTGTGGGATAAGTGTACTTGAAAACGTTTTGAATATTTTAGGGCTCTCATCAGTGGTGTAGTCTACGTGATACGCAGGTATACGGAGTATACCCACTAAGAAAGCTCCAGGATTTACATATATCCACTTAAAAATGCCCAATCACACGGAAAAACATACTTTCCGTTATATTTTTGATATATTTTGAATTGTCATCTGTGTTCTTTTTCTTCGCATAGGGTAAATAAAGGTAAAATTAAGTTGTTGACGCTCAAAACTTCCCTGGGGGAGGACACCCAGACCCCCCCCCCCGTTCCCCAAAGGCAGATTCTGGCCTATATATATATATATATATATATATATATATATATATATATATACACACACACACACACACACACAGTACAGTATACCCACTAGAATACATTAGACTACACCACTGGTTCTCATCATTCATCATTAATACATTTGAATCCTCATTGCCAGCATCATACACCATCATCCTAAAAAATCATTAGACACAAACTCAGCAAGACACGATGCATGAGCAGAACTAAACAGCAGAATTGTTTGGTTATAACAACTATTTTTATTTCCCATTCAAAGACAAAAAAGCACAGACACAAACACAGTATGTAATTTGAAGGAAAATCTCTACCTGAATGAACTGGGAATTGAGTCCAGCACTGATGCACAGAGAGGATCAGTTATGTACACAAAGCAACCCACTCCCCCACAGTTAGGTCAATGTGTTTGTGTGTTTTTCCCTATTCAATAGAACAACTAATTGAGTGACTCCTCGCACATAAAGAACCAACTTTAGAAACATGAGTCAAGTTGTGAACAGAAATAACGGACAACATCAGACAAGCCTGAACTAGGAGGGAGAGGAGAAATATGAAGTGCACTGCAAACTGCAGTTTTCAGGTTTGCAAAGATTTTTTCATCTGCCTGAAAAACATCAACAGTTTAAATTTTCAGTTATGAGATTTGTCAAATTGAGTCACATGCTGGTGGCAAAGTGCAATTCATCAGAGGTGGGCGAAGGCCTACTCAAATCGTGTCCCTAAATTGCAATGTATTGATTTAACAGTAAACCAATAGAGAACGGTCATAATGAATATTGGTGGGTGTTGCTGAAATGTTGTTCCCCTGGGCAACGAGAGAAAGGTGGCAGCAACATCATGTCCAATTACTGCCAAAATTCAGGACAAACCTTAGGCCAATCAGTAATGTCGATACCAATTTTCTGATTGCAGTCTGGTGTGGACTAGGCAATTTACTGTATCATCTAAGAGGCTTTCAGCTGGAATATTATTTATATAATGGAGGGTAAAGATTAAAGCAACACCGAGACCTGGTAGGGTATTAGAATATTATACTTATAAACTATAATAGGGGATGAAACCCACCATAGTTGCCTATTATAAAGGTCAAACTTACCAGGTTACTAAGGCCATACAGGGGATGTGCTGAATTAAGCAACTTGGTAAAACAGAAAGGTTAGACATTATAGCTTTTGGATTAACATTAACACAGCACAAGTTCTGCTGCCTGAGGAGGTCCATGAGAGTGTGAGAGAGAAATGTGTTGACTGTCAGCATATTGTAACAGCAGCCAATTACATTTTGGATCTCATGGAGCTCTTAAATGAAAATAAAATGTCTTGACGTTATAAAGTTAGGCTTCTTCTTATTCGGGCTTCAGTCAGCCTGCAACATGCGGTGTCTTCAACTAACACCAGCCGCTGTGTTGCTGCACGCCACTCTTAAAGAAATATCCTGTTAATATTCCCGGTAGGCTTCACTGGGGGATTATAGCGAGAATATGGTAGGAATACAAAACAACACAATTATGATTTCAAAAGCCCATGCTATTTTTGGAGCTCTCTTTATAATGACGGCGAGCTGATGATATTGTGGCATTTTACCTTCAACTGCAATGATGTTTGTAGCACATTTCTTCTGAGGACTCCTGTTTTCAGTTGTGAGATTTGTATAGTTGCCTCTCCGCCTCTGGCAGGCTGTGAGTGTTTGTGACTTCTGATCAATTTTCCAATCGGAGCAGCGAAGCGTCGCCTCTGTAGTGCGAAGTGCTCTGCAATGAGACGGCTCATCGTCGAGTCCAAGTCCTGCCCTTCGCCGTTTCATCTTAATTTAACTGCAGTTTAATTAAAATGCAGTTAATTAAATTCGGAGTTGATTTGCCCATTTATATTCCAGACGAAAAACTACTGTGATATTCAATTCAGACAGGGACTTTCGGGAGTTTTTGCACCCACAAACCATCTACCTGATTCACAATAGCGAGTCAAGACTACATTTTCTCACATATTACTCTTTTTGAATTAACCGTATATTTTTCAATCCTCCTGAATGAATTAGCCCATTATAGTCGTTGCTCGCAGGGAAACGCGGGCTGCGAGTTTTACCTTTCAGTTGGCACCGCACACTTCGAGCAGGCAGGGAAATGCGCAGCTTTAGCCTACATGGTTTACACCTTGAGAAGCTGACCGTAAAGCATCCCCTCATCAGCATCAGCTCAATTTAAATGGAAATACGGCACACAAAAAAGTAAACCTCCTAGGCAAGAGCGACTTCTGCCTGCCCGCCTGTACTAACACAGGCATGCCGCCACTATAGCATGCCACTCAGACGCATCTCGGCAATGAAGGAAAGCTTTCGTCGCTCTAAAACAATTAAAGTGTATTAAAAAAAGATGTGAAAGAAGACGCGCGCTCCAGCCTTACCTTGGGCGACTCCTTGGTGTACGAGCACTAGGAGAAGCAGGATCCCCGGAGTGGCGCACATCCTCACCAAGCTGCAACCCCCGTGTCCTATTCCACGTCTCTGTCCACTTTTCCCCATTACAAGCAACGCGTAAAACACATAAACACACACACACAACTCCTCGGTCCACGGTGGGGGAATAAGAACCCACCTCTCCACTTCAGGGTCTGCTGATTAATCAAACGAGTCCAAAACCAAAAGGTCTATAGCCTATAGTCCCGATGTCGAAGTCCGTCTCAAAAGGCGCAGGTTAAGCTGTGAGAAGAGAGAGGTGCTGGAAATAGCCACGGGGTCCCTCACTCGTGTCAGCGGCACTGCTGCCTTGCCACTAAGCTCTGCTTTTCTCTCCGTGCGCTCTCTCCTTCTCCACTCTCTCCGTTTACGCAGAGACAGAAATGCCACCGCCCTCTGGCTACCATACGAGACTGTCTCCCTCTCTCCTTCACTCTGCTTTCTTCTTCCCCCTCTTTTCAATAACACAAAAAAACAGAATACAAATGAATCTAACTCTTAATAACATGTTTATATTTTTGTCGTTAGATACATTATGGAAGTAGATTCTCTCTCACTCCTTACATTATAATAACCTCATTACATGTTTCTTTTTGAGACTTTTCCAGATATTTTATTTTTCTAACTTCTATTGGATTGTTGTTTTAACTCCTTGTTGTATGACATGGTTACGTTTGTGACATATACAATAAACTAGGCAGAGTTATTTTTGTTTTATCCATTGCATCTGTCTACTGTTTGTGCGTGTACGCACGTGTGCGCGCGTATAATTGCTACCGGTGTGGAACAAACCAAGGAGCCACGTTTCTCCGAGAGCTCACCGACTGCCCCCTGACGGCCACGTGCGTTGGACCTGCAAAGGGATGTACTGTATGAGAGGTAAATCTCCACAGCAATGTATCTGCTTCAATAAATACACTTCCATACAAAATAAATGAAGTAAGCTTAGATAACTGTAAAGGAATATATTACAATATGATGGCACTTTATTTTCTTTGTCTTGGTGATTGTGTGCAGTAGTCTATAAGACCATCAAATGAAGGTTGTGCACTCAGCATTTGTACATTACTAGGCTACTTCACCACCGTGTACATTTTCTTATAGTGGTTTAGTGGGAATTGGTAATAACATACATGGACACAGCAATTTGTTAAAATGTATCAAGAGTTAATGGCTAGAAAACACACACATATATATATATATATATATATATATATATATATATATATATATATATATATATATATATATATATATATATATAAACCATCTATCAATCAATAATGATGTTTCCAGCAGTAGTAGCATCCTTTTTTTAACATGGTGACTGCAGATTTGTTTTATTGCTATATTCCCACATTTCTACATATTTATGTCAGCACATTCATGGGGCAATACATCTAACTGTCATCTTTGCCAAAGAGTTTTAATTATCTACTACCACTACTTATAACCAGTGTCAGCTTGACATGTCTGGCTATCTTATAAGAAAAAGATAAAAAAATGTAATTGACTGATGGATAGACTCAAAACAAGCTCAATTCATATTTGCATGGGTACGAGCGCGCACGCACGCACGCACGCACACACACACACACACACACACACACACACACACACACACACACACACACACACACACACACACAGCTAACATAACTCCCAACAGTGTTGCTGCACAGTTATTTGAGCTGCACAGGCTGGATCATGCATTGTAAATGGCAATAGTAAAATATGTGCTTGGTGCCATTTGTCACCACAGCCACCCCACAGCTCAGTGACTACCACTGGATGTAGCTGCTACCCACAGGGACCTGTAAAAGCCTTTTTATTCTGCCACTTTATTGGGAATGGGAAAGCAATAAGTTACACAAGAAACATATGGCACACTTGGATATGGATCAGCACTTACACTAGCAACAGTGGCAGTGGGGTTTTCACAGTTCCATATGGTAGTACAACACATATGTACTTTGTATATACTGCCAATGACTTATATTCAATATTTAAGGACTGCATTATATAACAGTTCAGACAGGCACATTATTCTAAAAAAGAGAAAATAGAAATAACTCTTTTTTTCTTACACTGCTTAAGGTCCCTACGTGTTCAAACCAAATGCACAAAACATAAATACTTTAAATCTGTGACATTTTCATCCTCATCCTGAAGAGTTTTCATTAGAACTACATTCTACCAGATCTCTTTCAAGATATAGTCAAATATGATTTTAATAGGCCAAGGCTTTTTGTGGGTCGGGGCCACAGCCCATTCTGCATTACTGCATCCAACCTCATATTCTGTTACTTTAAATGCTGAATGTGAATCTGGTCCCTCCTCCTCACTTTTCATAGTTCCAATTGTTATTTCCAAAAACTGTGAATGGGAGATGTGCATGCAAAATAACTCCTCCACTTACTGTACGCTGAAAGAATGTAGAAGAGTGTGTGTGTGTGTGTGTGTGTGTGTGTGTGTGTGTGTGTGTGTGTGTGTGTGTGTGTGTGTGTGTGTGTGTGTGTGTGTGTGTGTGTTTTACCCTCTCTGCCCCAAAGCCCACCAGCTTTACTTTTAACTAGACTCTCTGAGGACTTTGTCACACTGTCTCCATCTCCCTTTTTCTTTGAATGTGAGGATCATCAAAGCAACACAACATCACTTTATTCATGTTTATCATCATTACAGAGATAGATATAAAGCATCTAGAAAGTTGAACATATTTTCCCGTTGGTTTCCTGTGCCTCTAACCCACAGCATCAAAGACCTAGCGATAATGAGAGGGAGCCTGAAGACACCGTTAGAGCATATCACCACCTTGATAATGCAAAGAAGAGGGTTAAAGATTTAATGATATACAGCTTTAAAACAAAAGTTGCTCTGATTCAATCAATAGTCTACTGTTTTGCAATGTATTATGTTGATGCACAACCTTACAAATAATGCCATGCAGTTATTTTTAGTATAGAAATTTGTTTTGATAGTGCTTAAAGGAATAGTTGCACATTTTGGAAAATACACTTCATTGCTTTCTTTCAGCAGTAAGATTAGAAAACTGAAGACTGACACCAATCTTATGTCTGGCCGGGCACAATAACTTCCTGGTCTTGTCGCCACCGTCAGGTTTCCAGCCAACCAGAGACTACAGGACAGTAGCTGTAAAAGTACAACTTGTTGTTCTTACATTTCTGTACAGATTAAACACACGGGATACAACGTGCTACGGCAGACTTCGTTACTTTTGACAGACTTAAGCTAGCTGTTCCCCCATTTCCAGTCTTTATGCTAAGCTAAGCTAGCCAGCTGCTTGCTGTAGCTCCATATTTAGCTTACAGACTTGAGAGCAGTATCCATCTTCTCATCTTTCTCTCATCCAGAAAGTGACTAAGCATATTTTCCAAAATGACCACTCCTATACAGGTACTTATTTGCTTCAAAATGGTTGCAGAATAATTTCAATTAGATGTGACAACATACAGTAAGTCATTGCTGAGAACAGTATAGTTCAAGAGGTATTAATGCTTGTCAGGTCGTTGAACAGCGTCTGAAACCCACTCCCCCGCACCTTTTCGACATCGGAATTGAGGAGACTCTATTTAACAAATATTGTAACTTTTTGAGGCCGACAATTCGACAAGCACACCCACTTGGCTTCAAAGCGGTTGCACAGGTGTGCGGAGATGGCAGTCTAAGCAGGATTAGAACTTCTCTCTCATGCTTGCTAGTGATTGCCATTATCTAGTGGTAGTACTAATATGGGTTTTTCGATGGCGGATGCCAGAGAGCACGGCAATGGCCAGTATATAATGCCGATATCATGTTGTTGTTTTTTGCATCTGATAATATACACAATTTAATAATAATAATAATAACTAATGTGCAACAACATTTCTAAACTTAAATGAACATTTATTTAACGGTGTTATTGTCTACATTGTCTCTGTTTGGTCAGTGTTTAGTTGGAGCCTATAACTCGCAGCATAGTTTTGAAAATAGACATACAATATTTATTTTGGGCCCTGTAAGCTAGTTTAGATGATGCTACCGTGACGCTGATGTCTGGTCGTAGAATGGTGAAATGACACAAGGGGGAGTGCTAACATTCTACAGCAGTAACACTGACAAGGTGTCTGCGACATTTTTTGTTAATCGGCTCACTGTCAAGTGTGGAAAGTTCCTGAAGCATTTTAGAAGTCCTGTCCTTGCAGTGAAGTTGAGAACTTTACACAACTTTGTAATTGTTAGTTAGCCTACAAGATGAAACACTGTAAATCAGAG
>NC_041335.1:19132907-19217907 GCF_004354835.1 Perca flavescens | reverse complement strand
TGCCAATAAGCATCTTTTTAAAAGTTACAAAAAAGGCAAAGCAATAGCCATCCTTCCTTGATTACAGCTCTTTAAGGAGGGGAAGCAAACATGGACCACAACAGATTTTGGGTCCAAGAGAGTTGTGTTGTGTGCTAAATATGTGCCTCTGCCAGAAAATGTGTCCACGATATGCTTCATCAGATATTGTCTGATGTGTAATACACCGTCTCTATTAGTGGCGATGGGCAATTAAAATAATTGTTTGCCATCTTCAGGGAAATCTTTAAGCATAGTCAGAGTCCAAATCTCTAGCCCTCAGCCCAGAACTAATCCAGAAAACACTGCACCGTCAGAGGGAAACATTGACGTGAAAGCTTTCCTGTGAATGCACTGTAAGTTTCAACCATTACAGATTAGTCCAGGGGTCTCTTAATGACACTGGAGACAGTGCTTTCTAGACAGTACTTTTTGTGTTGGTTTATCTTTAAAAAAGTACAGATACATGTGTAAATGCATTAAGATATTTTTAATAATTCACTCATTTACAGTCAGGCCCGGCCCGTGGCATAGGCAAATGCTAGGGTCACCGGCAGTCCAAATGAGTAAACAAAAGTTAAAGATAAAAAAGCGCCAAAAACATCTGGAAAAAACGCCAAAAACGTAGAAAAAAGCCACAAAAATGACGAACGTTGATAAAAGAACGAAAAACGTTGAAATAGGTGTCAGAAAATAACTAAAAACAACAAAAACAGCTGAAATCTTGCCTAGAGCACCAACATTGTTAGGGCCAGCAGTGGCCAATTACAAGTCAAGAACAAAGTCACTGAAAGACACAAGAGAAGTGGTGCAGAAAGCAACAATTTCCCAGCGGGTCTGGGGCTACAAGCTGGCATGTCTGTGAATAAGCTTCCCTCATGTCATGCCTGTTGCCCCACATGCTGCATAGAAGGTTGTTTTTGTTGAAAGCTATTATTTACAGGCTGTGTTTTTGTTATCATCGATACAAGTTCCAAAAATGTTTTACTGTTCTTAGCACAAGCAATCCAGGAGTGAATGAAATTCAGAAGGGAGCGGAGGATTCAAGGCATCTCATAGAAAAACTAAAGCAGAAGATAATACACAGTGTTAATTTAAACAGTAAACTTTGGTTCCTCTGACCAAAAGAATAAATACATTTAAATACAACATTAGAATGCTCTTTGTTCTGGAAGTCTTTGGAACTTCATAAGAAGACATGGCAGAGTCATGGCCAGAAAACATTCTGTCACACCACAGCCATTTGACAGATCCAGCTCTGTCATGCAAGAAGAAGCTAGATACCCACCATCTGCCTCCACTGCCTACCAGAGTATGCCACACTACCATGTGTCAGTGGGTGGTCCCACTTCAGTGCAGCATCCACACTTTGAAGAATTGTATTACTCAAGCTCAAGCTCAGACACAGTCAATCAAGGCTCATATGAAACACCCGTTTGTTACTACTATTTAGTTTCTTTGTGTGAATCTGTCCACAAACTTTTGTTTTGCCTCATTACTCACAATGTGGTGCTTTTTCATCAATAGGCTGCATCCAAATCCATTGCGCTTGCGACTTACAAAGATTCATAACAGCTACAAGTGTATGCACTATACAGGATTTACCCTATTATACTTATATATATATACTTATATACAGTATATACTGCAACCCACAAATAGTCTGTAAACAAAGCATCTTTGAGATTTCACATGAACAACAGTTAAAGTTAGTCAGGCTACCGAAGAAAACCATAATTTCTCCGTTCAATTAGGATTAGGATTGTGACCGGCCTCTGACGAGCTGTTACCACCTCCATCTTCAGCCAGAGAGGACATTATTTCTTCAGCTTCTTCTTGCGTTGTCACCCCGGCGGGAGGTGTGCTAACAGGGCTTGCAGCAGGTGAATCGGTCGTGCTAGTAACACCATCGCTAAACAGTTTCTTAGTAAAATCAAAATGAATTAAACTGTCTTGTTTTCTTTTTGCCATATATGATTTTAACTACAGAATGGATTTCAAGGACTTTGCGCGCCGATTAATGGCCTCCAACATTTATATTTTTTCTACGAATCTTTGAGTTAACATGTACTAAACATGAGTTGAATTTGCAC
This sequence comes from Perca flavescens, assembly GCF_004354835.1. Lineage (NCBI taxonomy): Eukaryota > Metazoa > Chordata > Actinopteri > Perciformes > Percidae > Perca > Perca flavescens. Next base: position 19,215,796 of record NC_041335.1, on the reverse strand, counting down.
CTCGGCGCCGTCACACTCGCAGCTCATCTGGAGGTTCCTTATTGTGCTTTTTAGCGGCTGGCTCTCTGCCTCGTAATGTTACTACTCCACTGGTCCTTCGTCCGTTACTGCAAAACTTCACCTCCACGACTTTCCACAAGATGGTTTATACGGAAGTTTATGCATTACCATGGCAATGGTACACATAAAAATAGCTGCTGCACTGACAATTCTGCTGGCTTGATTTTAACGGCAATAGCCTTTTTATATATTTTATTCAATGAGTCTAACTGAGACTGGACTCCACAGTGAGACAACTCTCAACCCTCATGTGTCTGCCAAGTGTACAGTATGTACTCTTTGTTTCTCTTGAGTGATCCAAGAGTACAAGGTACAAATTAAAGAGAACAACTTATCAAAACAACTAGCTTATCTAAAGAACAAGCAAAACAAAATGACAGTAAGACCACCTGTACCTGCAGGTACTGTGACAGGAAAAAAGCATGTTAGCTGATCATGTGCTTCGAAATCAGATTCTACTTATCAGTTCCCGTTCTTAAGGATTCTCGATTCCGATGCTCTAAGGGGTGGGGTTAAAACAGGTCCCATGTTTACTTCACAGAAAAAAACATTCATTCAAAAACACAATTTATATTCATTCATATTCACTTCATAGAGGATATGGAACCTGTACATTAATTCCATACAGTTTGATTTGGTTGCTGGTATTAAATGCATTTATTTGTTCATTATTTTTTTCATTCACTGCAACTGTAACACTGAAACCCGGCAAAATAACACAAAGTCCAACATTCGTCGGGGCACTAAATACAATCAGCCAGTTGCCCGATCGGGCCAGTGGTAAAAAAAAGTTTGGTAACACTTTACAGGAAGGTATCTACATAAGAGTGACATGACACTGTCATTAACACATGACACTGTCATGACACATGAACCCTAACCCTAACTTGTCATGACAGTGTCATGTCAGAACATGTCAAACAGAATGACACTTAATGACAGAAGCGTTATGTCATAAACATTTATGACATGTTTATAGTGTTTGACACATTCATGTCACTCTTATATAGATACCTTCAAGTAAAGTGTAACCAAAGGTAAAAAAAATAAATCTAATCATTTAAAATGAATTGCTTCACAAGCAGCGTTACTATGTTTGCTCTACTCTCCCAGACTTTTCTGTGTTCTGCCCATGTCTGTCTGTGTGAGGAGTAGAATGTGAGTAGAGACAGACCCAGGGCGGCTAGTTTACTTCATAGATGAAATGGTGGTCAATATAAACAACAAACAAGTTGAAACACAAAAGAACATTCTTTGAGAGCCTTTGAGATAACCATACAACTGGGTTGAGAATGATGATTGGTGTTTGAGAGTATAGCTCAGTGGGTGTGTGTGGTTGAGAGAGAGAGGGGGAGAGACGGTGACTGACAAGAAACAGGTGCTGGCGCTCAGAGCAGAGAAGAAAACCTGTGGTCTAGGGCTCACGACCTTACCCAGACTTGTGCGTTTGAAACTCTCACTGATCTTCCAATAGTGCCTAAACAAATCAAAATGTATCACTTTGCGCAGCTTCGTCCAGTTCAGAAAGAGTGCCAATGTGTTGTTCATTAAGGAACCAGTAAGCAGAATCAAAATTTAAATTTCTTAATGATTCTTATGGAAATGGATCCAGTGCTCAATGCCCAACCCTATTCAACAGGTTACTAGTGGACACAAAATGGCATTTTGAGAGAGATGTCACACCATCACTTTCTTTAGATCTCTCTTGCCATATTTCCCCAAAGAAAAACTCTTGTACCTTTACAAGTGTGTGTGTGTGTGTGTGTGTGTGTGTGTGTGTGTATGTGTGTGCCGATACCAATCATGCTGTTGCTAATCCACAGTAAATTTTAAACAGACAGAACCATGAAACTTAGACCTAACTTTCAAAAATATGTTATTTGAAGGATTTCAAGTGAAAACAATAGACCACTGAAGGCCCTGACATATGCAGATGTGCTCCATGAGCCAAAAACAGATAGCAGTTAATTCCCTTCCTCCTTCTAGGTGTTAATGTCCTGGCAATCAGACCAAGTGCTTTTTGATTAGCTCATTATTAATTCATGCACACTCCCGGAATCTCAAATCACAATTAATTACAACTGCGATTCCAGCAGTGACCAATATTGATGTAATTAAATAATTAGGAGTTTGCTGCTGCAGCATCCTCTTTTTGACTGCAAGGGACAGAGAAAATTATGTTTTTAGAATATAAATGAAAAAAGCCAATAGAGCTGACGATAAGAGGAGAGTGTATTTGTGTAGAAGTGCTTGGTCCATCCATGTGTGAGGAGAATGTTCTAGTAGAGATTAGTCAAAATGAAGAACGTCAGATAATGTTCTTTTATGATCGATTGAGAAGATGTCTTATGTCTCCACAAAATGCATGACAACAGTCTGCCTGTGCCTTCTGCTTTGGACAAGTAGTGAAAACCGTTACATATGATGATCCATTCTGTATATACAGTAAATATAGCATTTACGTACAAGTAGTGATTTTTACCTTCAAAAAAAGTAAATTCCTTCACTGGTTAAACATTCATTTTATTTATAGGTTTTCTGGCATGTGACCAGAAGTGAACTCTGAAGCAGCATACCTTTGCTCTTCAGCCCTATTCACACGGGAGTAGTATTATCAGGGGACAGCATATGATTTATATGTTTGATATGCCACATTTCAAAGTCAAAACTTTCATTTATAACGCAGCCAATACAACCCCAAATCACACAGATGCTGATTCGCACGGGACTAATATTATCACATGACCTCTGTGTTTGGGAAAATATGGTAGGTAGTTTGTGGTGGAATTATTATTTGACAAATTACAAACATTGCAGATTTGCACAGATTGGCACGGATGCAATTATTACAAATTGGTCCCCAGTAATAGTGCAAATAGGGCTTTAGTCAATGAGCTGATTTCTTCTGCTTCAGTTAGTAGCTGGCCAAAGAAGGGGAGATGGTGGTTTAAGTCCTATTTGCACGGGACTAGCATTACCTGGGGACCTCTAGTAATTTGTAATACTTGCGGAGGTCGTCTGTGATCGCGTGCGAATCTGCCATGTCAAGTAAAAAATCCCAACCCAAATGACCTAACATATTTAGCCAAACACAGAGGTCATGTAATATTAGTCTTGTGCGAATCGCCATTTCTGTGATTAAAGGGTCTTCATTTTTTGTGCCTCTTGCCTGATCAAAAATTATGGAGGCTGCGTTGGAAATGATAAATTAACGTTTTGACGGCATACTGGGTGCAAATTCAGGAGGCTCACACAGCGTGGAGACCCATTCGCAGAAAGAACAGGCTCAAATCCATCAGAAGAGCTATATCTCGAAAGAGGATGAGGTGGATGGCGTGACAGCATGCAGGAAGGAACATTTTTCAACAGTTTCAACAGATGTCAGTAAATTTGAGTTTGCTTATGCCATGCAAATGTGCAGCATTAAACACAGACGTGTTTGTGCTTTCTAAATCACATGAGGTCCCCTGGTAATACTCACCTCATGTGAATAGGCCTTAATTCTGTTTCTGTGTTTCTTTAAATTTACCTCAACAGTCAAGTTCCTTCAGAAAAATAGAGAGAAGATATTTTAAATCTTTTCATAACACTTTGGTTTGTTGTCCATGGTCATTTGTTTATTTAGCAGTCTAATAAACAGAAAATATTGAAGTACTGTGCATGTCAGGCTTATCCCGTCTCCTTGCCCCAAGACTGTAGAACAAAATTAATTTTAAATATTATTTCTGTGGTTTCCTTGATTTCAAAGTTGATATTGCTCTGACTATTCTGTATTTAATAACACTTCACCTTCATGAAAACTTTTTTAAAACCCAGGGAGAAATAGACACAATAAATGTGAATAATCTGCTGCTGTGCATCTGAAAAAAAGGGAGCTCCTAAAAACCTGGCTTTTTTGAGATAAGAGTTGCTCATGTGATGGCAGACTGGTTGCCTGATGATTTCCATCCCCGTCCTATCTCCTCATCTATTCCCCTGAAGATGAAAGAAAACAGTTTGCAGCTACTTACTGGGACCCTGCAACATTAGTGGCTACTGCCATGGCCTTCAAAGACTGTGTGTGTGTGTGTGTGTGTGTGTGTGTGTGTGTGTGTGTGTGTGTGTGTGTGTGTGTGTGTCTGTGTGTGTGTATGTGTGTGTGCATGCGTGTTAGAGACAAAGTGAGGCAAGGAGACAGAGAACTTCAACACGTACACATGTACTTAAGAGTTACTGGGCCCGGTCTGTCTTTGTGTGTTTGCGTGTGCGTGCTTGCTGACATTCTAAAGAGGTGTAAGGTCAAGGTTCATGTCAGCTAGACTCAGCTGTCACCCCCTGAGCTCTTTATAAAATCCCTCACAGCTCCTTCAGCTGCTGTTTGAACATCATCAATCTGGCACAGCCTGTAAACTACAGAGTGTCTTCTGTCATCTGCAACTTACATATTTGGAAATATTTGTCAAACACTTAAAACATGTGTGATGAATTTGAAGGCAAATATAGTAACAGAATCCAAATAGCAAGGTCCAGTGAACTAAACTCTGCTGTGCCCCATGTTGGACAAAAGTGTTGTGTGTTGGCAGATTTGTTGTTGTAATGGTAGTTAAACTATTATGGGGTTATGATTTTATCACTGATGTTTTACTGACAACAGGAGGTGAGCACTCTAACATGCCAATGCTCGTGCCTGCTTTGGAGCTAGTAAAGGATAGAGGCTGAAGCAGTCATGTCTCGGCAAAAATATTACTAGTTGGAACATGCTGAGCTTAGATGCAGTGGTACGAGATGCATTTGAGAACGTCCTATGGATGTTTAAATGTTTTTTCCACTGTCAAAATGTATTAACACTGGAATATATTGTGAATTCAAGCTGACTTCCCTCTAAGAAGTTGCAAGTACACATTTTTTAAAGCCACCTTGTAAGTCTACAGGGTCTTTGAGTGTTGAATGTTTGACACAAAAGATTTTGAATGAAGATGAAAACCCACTTCATGATTAAACCACCAATAATGTAAGAAAAAAATTATATTATGAGAGTGTGGATGGAGGGCTGTGCCAAATTGCATTCTTTGTGTGTGAAACAAATGTAATTAAATATGGACATAATATTGAAGGGTGGACACATTAGCAGATATGATTCCATTTGAAAAACAGTTGTTTTTAAGCATACCGCCATAGTTTTAGAGATATTGAGAGCTAAGTATTCATACTACGTAAATATATATGTTGTTTTTTTGGATAGATGTTTTAGTTTTAAGACAAGCTTTTGGACAAATAAATTAAAACAACAACTATTGTTGTCTGATAGGGAGAACGGTGTTGATACAGTATAGCTTGAACCTAGCCATTCAAACCTTTATTAAGAATGTTGCTTGTGGGCGCCCAGATAGTTCAGTTGGTAGAGCAGGCGCCCATATATAGAGGTTTACTCCTCGACGCAGCGGACCCGGGGGCAACTCCGACCTGCGGCCCTTTGCTGCATGTCATTCCCCCTCTCTCCCCTTTCATGTCTTCATCTGTCCTGTCAAAAATAAAGGCCGAAAATGCCCAAAAAATTATCTTTAAAAAAAAAAAAAGAATGTTGTTTGTGAATTAAATGTTAACCTCGAACTTTCACAAGGTGCTTTGACAAGTTTACACTGTGCTTTGTTGTACTGGGTGCACACAGACAAAAAATGTAATCAGAGAAAAATACCAGAGGAATGATCCACTACTGTGCCAGTGCAACAGCAAAGGTGCATGTTTTGATTAAGTCAACCAGAATAAAAGGTGCTGTATAGAAAAAAATTACTAAAACAAGAAAATATACGCAGTACTTTTAGTGAGACAAAAAATAAATAGAAGACTACATGACAAGATTCTGCTCCTTTGATGTCAGTATGAGCACTTTCCCCTTGGATAGTTAAGCATGTTTTGCAGATTAGGGATTTAGAACAGAAGACTAAGCACGAGGGAGACAGAGAGAAAAGAAGAATTATAACATTATCAAAGGTGCCTCTCAGGAATGGTTGGAGAAGGGAAATGCTGGACTGCAGTTGTTTCTCCTGTTGCTCTCATAAATCCCACAGATGGCATGTATAAAGTATTTACGAAGAATAAGACTAATCCAAAATGGTTTAGCATCTGAAATCACAGCAAGGTTAATATGGTCACATGACCCGATGGGTAATGCAAAATCATTATTCCAATGTCATGATGTTGCCGCGTAGAAATCCCAGATGAAAAGGCACACAAGTTAAGTCAGACATAGTCTCGCTTTGCCAGACCTTCCTCCACAGCGCTGCGAGGGAGGGTCTGGCTAGTCCACATAGCATTCCGGGGAGAGAAACGTGCTCTGGTTTATTGGCATTTCTTTAAACCAATCACAATTGTCATGGGCGGCGCTATGCACCGCACAGAGCCCTGGTGCCACTGCAAAATAGCCTATGTAAGGAACTTGTTTTGGTGGAACGTGCTCGCTGAAAAGCTGTTTTAGTCGTGCAACAGAAAACTCAGATTGAACAGATAGTCTAGCTAGCTGTCTGGATTTACCCTGCAGAGATCTGAGGAGCAGTTAAGCATAGTCCTCATAAATCCACCGGAGTTTAAAATTCCAAAAGAAAACGTTAGATAACGGACTCCGCCCAAAAAGAAGGACATACGGCGGAATTTCCGGTGGCATCGGGGCAATCCCGGAAGTGGAAGCTTGAGGATAGACTAAGGACAAAGGACAATAGAAAAGACAGAACACAACATGTGGAATAGAGACTGTACATTTTCTCTGTCACTGCTCTGTGTGGGGAAACAGCTGAAGTTTTCATGAACAAGTTGCAACCAACTGCTGTTGGTGCTGTTCTGTAGTTAGTCATTTTGAAAAAGGGATTCATTCAATGTAACATTTTTATATTGACAGTGTTGGTTTAACTCTGCAGGATGGCAGTCGTGTGTCTTCATAAGGAGTTTGAACAGCTGAACAATTAAGCTTTGGTGTGATGGACAAAATTTCACAATGCTATTGTGCTGTTCACTTATTGATACCCACCTGTGGAAAGAGTCCCTGTTAGCCTGTTTCATTCAGATTAAATGGATGAGGGAATCTTTAAAAAGGGAGCAGAAAAGATAAGCTGGTGCAGGAGGCAGAAAGTGCTGAAAATGGGTTGGCTGACACTACGATGCGCTAGCCCAAGGGGCAAAGAGACAAGTGCAAATCAAGCTGTATTGCAGTGATTGAGGTGAGGTGCCATGCTTGTGTTTGTCTCTCTCACTCTCCGGCTGCTGCCTCAGTTGAAGGCAGTGTGTGGTCTGCAGAGAAACCTTTCTACTGCTCTGACCTGACCGGTGATACAACATGCCGCTGGCTACAGGAGTCCAGGGGCAGGGAGCCACACACCATGTGGGGGATTCCCGAATGAGGGATGTCACCTGCCCAAATAAGGACACTCTTCCCTCATCTTCTACATGCTGGCCTGAATTATGGCTATACTCAATGCAAGACTTCTTGTCCCTGTCCTTACTGACCTAAACTCATCTCTCAATATTACTCACACAAAAGATCAGTGTGTCCCTCTTATGGGAAACAAAAATCTAACTTTTCCACAGAAATGGAACGTGTTGCATACCCATTTTGGTGAGGCTGAAGATGTGACTACCTTCCTACACTTGAGTTATTTCTCAAGTGGAAGACAATTCAATGTGACATCCACCAAGGAGACCTTGTTCTGTGTGGAAACATTCAAAGCAGGAAAATGAGCAACCGATGGCTTTCATCGCAAGGGCCTTCAATACTTCTCATGGGCAGGTCTGCAAAATGCAACTCAATGTGATGAAAGGATTGTGCAACAGTTACATAAGGTCTACTAGAGAAGTTTTTCTCTCTTCCGTCTAGAAACGATAAGTTATTCAATTTGGACATGACACATGGTGGAAACTATTTCACTCACTTGTTCATTTTGTAGCTGTTTTGATGTTTTTAAAGTTTGAAAGCAGCTGTTACATATGAACTGTAAAAGAAATAAGTAATTGTCTCTCTGAATATGAGATGCATCTGCTGCAATCCTGTCTTTCCATGTGCGCTTATGATATTAAGTTTTGATACGCTATGGCATTAGCTTTATCTGTATATCAATCTTCATTAAAGCCAACTTACCTGTCTACTGAGACAGTTACAGTGGAAATTGAAATATGTTTTTAACATGGAAAATTTGTATGGAAGTGTAGCCAAAAAAAAAGATCTATTAAAATATGACACATATTACTTCAATTTACTTAATATTAAGTAAGGAATTAAATGCTTACTTATGTACATACATTCTAACAAAATGAGTAGTAGTATGTTGCAGTTATGTGCAATATCATTAATTTGCACATTGGGATCATTATTGTGCTTCTTTGCAGTTTCAAACTTATTAAAGTGAAGACCACGATGTGTTGTGACTTTATGTCATCTGTTAGATGAGCTTTAGCTTGCTGTTAAATTGCGTTGCCACAGCACAAGAATAGTATAATGACTTTGCTTCTATAAATACAGGAAATGTTCCAGATTTGCCTAACATCCACAATAAAAGCAGTGGGGCATTAAATGCAGTCACACTTATCTCTAGTGTTGATTCCTTTACTGCTGCATTTTGAAGCAGCTGTGGAGCACGGAGTGGTTGCTGTGTCCACAGATTGCGGTGTTCAGTCTGCAGAAGGAGAGAAGCCACTAGGGGTGTTGAAATAAATCATTGCATTGATGCATCGCGATGCGGACGTGGATTATTCTGCATCAATGCAGTGACAGACAATAATTGATTATTGCCTACTGATGTTGCTTGTTGATTTTCAGTTTGCTGCTTTTTTTGTTTTTGCCTTTTGTCTGTTGTCTTCTGTGTTCAGACTCCGCTACATTTAAGAGCAGATGCAATTAAAATGGGAGTTTATATAGTGTATATGTGACTGCTTGAATTTGTTGATGAAAACTATGTGCAGTAATATATAATAAATTTGAGGAGGTAGCACATCGTGATGAACATGAAAAATAAAATATTGAAATGGAAAAACAGTATTAAAGAGTGATATCAATTAGTTCAACACAATCTATCCCACAAAATCAGATCTACACACAACTAAAATTACAGTAATTATGGCCCCGAAGAAAGAAAGAGTAAAGAGCACTGGCTTTCAGCTATTGTGGTGGCTTGTATTGCCAAGTAGAACAGTGGTGTAAATACTGAATGAGGAACAGATTATCCACAGAAGTTATGCTATGTTATGTATATACAGTATATATATATAACAGGTTCAATTAAGGATCGGTGTACTTCAGCCTTAAAACTGAGATAAACCAGGCAAGGCAAGGGGAGGAGGGACACATCAGATGCACGGATGGAAGTAAAAAAGAGGAGGTGTGAAACAGGAGAACATCATGTAAATGTATGTAAAAGAAGACAAGAAGACAACAAGTAAACTCAAAACTCTCCTCTTTGATAAAGCTTATAGTTAGGGAGTGAGGAGTTGCAGCGTTTGCCTAGACCGGCGTGGGAGGGTGTATAGCTTCAGACACGACACCCTTTCGATTCTTTGCTTCTCTTCATAGTTAATAATAATAATAATAATAATAATAATAGTTGTCAGATTAATCTACCCTATAATCAAAATAGAGGGAGGCAGGCCAGTACAGCCCGATCCAGCAGGGGAAAGTTCTAGCCCGACCAGGCTCCTCTCCTTAACCTGTCTCTCTTAGTTATGCTGTTATAGTTTTAGACTGCCGGGGGACTTCCTTTGACACACTGAGTTTCTCTCTTCTCTGTCTTTCCATCTGTGTGCATCCTTGTCCCAGAAATGCTTGTTACTAACCTAGCTCTGGGGAGCTTATTCCCCAGAGTCTTTATGTGTTTCTTTTGCCCAGCATGTTTCCTTGGACTAGGGTGGCACCTAAATCATTGTTGCAGCTGTCCCGGTGGTCCTGCTCCGCGCCCTGCTATGCCCTGTTACACCCTGCTACGCTCCCCATGAACTACTACAACTGCTATTTCTGGTCATTGTTACAGTATCTTTATTGTAACTATTATTGCCATTGTTCATCACACCCCCAACCGGCACCGTCAGACACCGCCTACCAAGAGCCTGGGTCTGTCTGATCTTTCTCCCTAAAAGGAAGTTTTTCTCACCACCCGAGGTTTCTTCCTAAAAGGAGTTTTTCCTCGCCACTGTCGCACTAAATGCTTGCTCTTGGGGGAATTACTGGAATTGTTGGGTCTTTGTAAATTATAGAGTGTGGTCTAGACCTACTCTATCTGTAAAATGTCCTGAGATAACTCTTGTTATGATTTGATACTATAAATAAAATTGAATTGAACAAATACAAGAGGGAAGGAGGAAGTGAAGGAAAGGGAATAAAGTGCTGGAATGAAAGAAAAGAATGTAAGAGAACAGAAAAGAAAGAAAATAAGGTGAAGAACACAGTGATCAGAGTAAGTAACACACCCAAGACAAACTGGTGCCAGAAATCTTCCTCTTTCTCTCCTCCATTAAAAAAGACCCAGGGCGAAACCATGGCACTCCTCCCCATCTCGGTCCCTTTAATATGGGTCTTAAAAGTAATTTACAGCAACATATGTGGCAAGGCATCAAAAGTGCATTTGGCAGATAAAGATGCCATCGTTGACAGAAATGTGATGCCTGGAGCAAGGCTAAAGCTCTGTGTTCTCCTCTCTCTCTCTCTCTCTCTCTCACACACACACACACACACACACACACGCACAGATCCACTCTCTACCTCAGTTGTCTCCCTTTCCTCCTCTTCCCTCCACGACCTTCTCCACTGTTTTCTCTCCCGTCTTTTTTCTATCTTCCCACCTCTAACTCCTTCTCTATCTCTCTCTCTCTCACCACACTCTTCTCCTCCCATCTGTCCTTACATCCGCCTACACATCTCCATCTCTATTTCCCCCTCGCAAACTAGCACTTCACTCCCTCCTTCCTCCGTCATCCTGATTTCATGGCCATTTAAAACCATTCATCACGAGTGCCTGCACAATGTTTCCCAAAATATGTATGCTTTATTCAAGCCACGTTGCATCACAAGCCAGGATCTTATTTCCGGTTTTTATGGCATGAAGCAGCCCTCTGGACAGGACGTCAGTGTCTCATAGAGGATTAGCTCTCATTTAACACCTCCTTTCACACTATGTGGCGACCAGAGGGTCCCAGAATTTAAGACTCTAAAATGACTCGACAGGGGATCAAATCCCAAACCTCTTACAACCAGTCCACTGATCTGTGGCCTGCCACTAAAATTTGAGCATCAGCCATTATAGGTCCACATCAACCTTTCCTTCTTGTCCTCGACCAGCTTTCCTAACGCACTCTCTGTCATCAATCTCCCTCTCTCCTCTGCCCTCTTTCCTCCATCTCTCTCTGTAACTCTCTCACCCTCCTTCACTACACAGTTTTTACAGTATTGCCTTTCGGCTTCTTAACCGTAAATACTTCCCACCATCCCCCCATCTTCCCTTTCTCTCCCTTTCTTCCAGACAGTGTGATGTGGGTAATGTGCTGTTGAGTTAATGGGTTCATATCTAAACATCTTTGTCCATTGGTTTTTCATGTCTGAGAGAAGAAAGGAGGAGTCTTTAATTTCATCGTGTTGAGCTATGATGACGATTACAGATTGTGACTTTCAGACCCCACCTCAAAGTGAACAATCCACCTCTAAGTCAATTAAATAAGAACAATATTCAATCCAATTAAAATGGAAAGAATCTCTCGTCCTTCAATTTTTCTCAACAACCGTTCATCCGATCGACTTCACACTTGGCGCGTGAATTGCTATGGATCGAAGGAAGTTCAGTGTCGAGTGCGAGCTCTTGAGATCTACGGGACATATTTATTATGTACACACTGTATATTGTGTATAGAGGGGATCACTATTAACTGTTACACCGCCAAACAACATGCCAGGTACATCCCGCTCTCTGTCGCTCGCTAGAGTAAATTCAAGAACAGATGAAGAAAGAGAGACCGCTACATTGTATAAAACAAACAATTCAAGCATCAGCAATGTAAATTTCGTAACTAGCCTGCTCCCAAATAGTTAGCTTTTAGCAAATGAAGGGTATTCTCTAGCATTGCTATAGAAGCTAAATCTTTAATGAATATTTTGACATTGTGTGAAATACTCATATCCACTTTCTTGCTGAGAGTTAGATGAGAAGATGGATACCACTCTCATATCTATCTGTATAAAGTAACAGACAGCAGCTTGTTAGCTAAGCTTAGTATACAGATTGGAAACAGGCAGAAAGAGCTAGCCTGACTCTAATCAAAGGAAACAAAATTTGCCAAACAGAACCGCTAAAGCTCAACAATCAACATTTCTATAAATTATGTTACATGTTTAATTTGTACAAAAATTGAAGTGGCAACGTCAATTTGTAATCTTGCAGGGGCAATATTCAGCGCAACTAATTCTTGCCAGGGGGACTTCAGGAAGTAGCCCGGCACACAACCCCTCTGCAGAACCACGAATTGGGATTATCACACTTTGTTTCTTGTTCAGATAAATAAAACGAGATGTAACGTGTTAATTAGTGACCTTTAGAGGCTCTGGTAGGTGGATTCAGTTACCTTCAAACACAGCCAGGCTAGCTGTTTCCCCCGGTTTCCAACCTTTCTAGTAAACTAAGCTAACTGGCTGCTGGCTGTAGTTTCAAACATGAGAGTGGTATTGATCTCTTCATCATACTCGCGAATATGTGTATTTCCCAAAATGTGAAAGTAATACTTTAGGTTACATTCATATCATACTATATAGCATTAATAATAAAGCAAAATTACACCCACAGCATTTCAATCTTGCTCCACACATTTTCCCTCCACTGTGCGATAGTTGTCATAGAGTCCATCCACAAACCCCCCCACACCCCCCACACCCCCATCTCCAAGCCCAAACATGCTGCTGTTGCTCAGTGTGTTTGAAAGGCACCCCGCTGGTAGAGAGGGGATTTAGAGAAAGGAAAACCGATCGATTAAAAAATAATTAACAGAGAAGAAGTCAGTAGAAGTCTTGCTGATAGTTTACAACAACCACTGAAAAACCAAAAGGCAACAAAAACGTTATTTACACAAAATGTCAGTGAACGTCAGAGTTTTGCAGCAGTTTTCTTCAAAATTAGATGAAAATGGGACAGAAGATGAAATATTCCGCTGGAAGATTCTTAACCTGGAAGATAAGTGAGAGAAAAGGATGAAGGTGGTGTAGGGGGATAAAAGGAAAAGGCAAGACAGGCGGCTTTTTGTTGGTGTCAACATCACTTGGAAAAGTGATAGAAATCAACCCTGCCTCGCCTACTTATCTCTGCAGTCTGAGATGCTGTTTTCTACTTTTGACAGCACTGAAAGTGTCTCTGCTCCTCAATGCCTGTGTGTTTATGTGTTAGATTTATTAACATGCACATTTGTGAGTCCATGACATCCCCGGAAGAATGTGTGCGTGTTTGTGTGTGTGTGCAAACAGATAAGGCTTTGAGGATCTGAGATATTTCAGAAATCTAACGCGGGCTTGATGCCCTTGCTATGTGATCAAAAAATACGGGGCTTCTTTCATTACCTTTGACGGAGGAACACATTTGGATGTTTGCCTGCCTCCCTTTCTCTCTCACTCTCACTCTGCCTGAAGGGAGAAGAGAGTGTTATCAGCGAAACGCTGTGCATCGGAGAACCCGTTTAACAAGGTGGAAAAGCAGTGCTGCATTGGAATTCGGGAATCATGAAGGCTGGGGTACAACACTGCTGATTCACACTAAATGAAGGTGATCAACACTTTCCTGACCCCTGGACAATTCAAGACAATGATCTCAAACCACTTCACCTCAGTGTGCAAGTATGAGTATTGTGGTCTTTTGATTTTGTTTATCTATTTGTATTTTTGTCTGTATCGCGACATCATTGCCAATGACGGAAAACTCAATGATTTTCAAGGCTTCAAAAATGGTTTGAATAAATAGAGAGTCTGACCTTTAACCAGAGCACCTTGCATCCACTGGGCTGAAGTGTCCTGAATCCCTGCCAGCTTCATGGACACTTCCTGATTGACCCTATGATTTGGCCTCCCTGTGAAAGGGGAAAGCAAAAAAACACTAATACTTTGTAGATGATTTTATTTATTAGTTTATTTATTAAGTATTTATGATAACCAATGTTTTCAATTCACTTTAGTAAACACTGGATGGAAACTATGCTGTATGTAAGTATCTATGACACAAACTTTAAACATAAGCTTGTTGCACTGTCGGAGCTTTATACTGTTAATTTCTACTATCATATTGAGGCTCTTATCTCTAAAGAGAAACAAGCTAATCATTATGCCTATTCATTATATCTTACATGAAAAATAGTATTTTAGATTTGAAAAATAACAACTTGTGTGTGATGTTGGCCATGTATCGTTTTATGATTTAAAAAAAAAATACTTTCATTATGGATTATTCACAACCACAAGAAAAACAAGCCTTCCTACCTACCAAGAAAACATGAAAACGCTTGTGCAAAAAGCTGCTTCAATGTATGTCACGGTCTACGGTAGGCATCATATTTATTCTGTTTTTAGTGTTCCTAACACATGAAAGAATCTGATCAATTAGACACAATGTGCAGTGTAACTCACGCAGACGCTCGTCAATTAAAGAGCGGCATACATGCTCTAACGACCCCATGCCAACAAAAACTAGCAAATCTAGGTAATTGGCACACCTTCTATAGAATCTGTAGTAAAAAGTGTTTATAAAGGCTGAAAAAAATGAGATCTTGAACCATGAAGGTGGCTGTGAAGTTTGCAGTTTATAAATCATGCAACACTTTAAGCCCCAGCTTTAGCTTCTATTCTACTCTAAATAATATTAATTATTATAAACCAAATACTTTGTAAATGTACCTGCAGAGAGAGAGAGAGAGAGAGAGAGAGAGAGAGAGAGAGAGAGAGAGAGAGAGACAGAGAGAGAGGGAGAAAGAGAGGGAGGGAGGGAGGAGGGGAAACAAAAAGAAAGAAGTGAAGGAGAATGAGGTGGAGTAAGACTAAATGTAGGGGACTGTAGAGAAGGGGAAGAAAAAAACTAAAAGGAGACTGATGAAGGTGAAGTTAATTAAGTCTTTTGTCAGCGAGGTGGTAGAAAGGTGGGGTTCGCTGCCAAAGTCAGCTACAATGGCGGTTACTTTGAGATGGATTGCACAACAAGAAGGGCAGCAAATTAAGTACCACAAGTAAAAATCTTTAAGGGTCATTAGATTAACCTGCCTATAGAATACACGTATATTTTAAAAAATGCAGTTTTTTTTACAATAGTGCAAAGTGAAGAGTGAAAGAAAAGGGCGGCATGAGGCAACACTGAGGCCAAGAACTGAATTCACATGAAGATATCGAAGGTACTTCTTAAGCTTGATTTATGCTTCTGCGTTAAATCTACGCTGTGGCTACCTATGTAGGTGCGTGTAGATAAGGACCCTATGCCAGACTCTACACTGTAGCCTGACGTGCACCTGTCAAAGACAGCCGGTTGACATACTTACTGACAAAAGATGCAAATGAGAAACAGCACAAACTACACTGTAGAATTAACATGGACACCAAGAACTTGTTTTGTAATTAATGCAACACATTGGCAATAACCCCTCAGGCTGTACTGCCTTGGAGCACCAAAGCTGTGATGCAACTGACAGGTTTTTTTGGGCAATGTGACGGCATATCTTTTTCTGGGAAAAGAAACTGAAACAGATTGAAAGGAATAGAAAAAACAGTTTCCAGGACAATAAGTGTTTATGTATTCAATACTCCTTAGGCAACGGTGCTCCACAATGCTATACCCAAGACGTTTATGTAGCAACTTCTTGTTTTGGAAGTTGAAGATGGGCATTGTTGCCTTGAGTAAAGGTGATAGAATGATGAACCTCCAAATATAGACACACATCAAGTTCAGCTAAAGTACAGCAAGACCTTTAAGATGATAATAGTTATTATATTTGCACATTTTCAGCTAATCTCTACAAAAGATCTTACTTCTTTGCCGCAAAGTATTTAGCGCATATGCATAGACAGACATATATTTCTTATACAAATTAGGATGATGGTAATCAACCAATAACCACTCTCCTGTCTGCACAGATCCTTCTGAACTATCTGTTTGCCTTTTGACCACTGCCAGCCTGGCTAAGGCCGGTTACACACTGGATGCGTCGCGCGAGCGTGTCAGCTGCGTGACGTGTCCGTTTATATTTCGGCTCCCATGTTAACAGGTTAGAGCTTACACACTGCCTACGTGACAACGATCCGCGGCGAAAACGCGTGCATGCTAGAAATAAAACCGACGCCTATTTTTCACGCGACACGCACGCGTGTTCGAAGCGTTTCCAGGCAAAATAGAATAGGAAAAGATGTTTATATGTCATTTAGACACGAATACATATTAATAAATGACATGGTGATGTTTGAAAGTCTCTAGGTTTTGATATAAATACAGATATAAATGTAATAAAAAAAAGAAATCAATTTTCAAATATTGCACCTGTCAATACAGAACGAAATATTCTGTAGCCTATTTTGCCATCACTACTGCCGGTTGTCTTTGCTGTAATCAAATCAGTATATATTTATGTTTAACATGAAGTATACTACTGCTTGAGTGCAGTAATCAATGGGAAACATACATGTGTCCAGACAAGGCTAGCAGCAGCAGCGCTGCGTCAGACACGTTTCTGGCGTGAAAAGAAAGAAAAATCCACGCAGCTGACACGCAACAGAAACGCCACACTCACGCCACGCAGGCAGTGTGTAACCAGCTTAAGTCTGTCCTATTGTACCACAAAAACACACTGTATTTCAAAAAAAAACACAAGGGCATGCATTGGTGCTGTTCAGAAGAGAAGATAAAATACAAACTGGAAAGTCCAGCTTGAAGGTTAATGATATACAGATATACTGTAATTTGTTTCCATCTCTGTCTAGAAAGCGAAAGTAGAACAACACAGTACACTCTAGAAGCTAGTCCTTCTGGTAGGGGGGCTTGCATATATTTGTGAGGAAAACACAATGCATTGCTGGATGATGATGCCCTGCCCACTGTACAATAACAGTGCTGAGAAACAAGAACTGATCTGGGGTTACTAACTTGTTTTTGGGGGGTGCTTGGAAACTTTATTTTCATATAATGCTCAGATATCAAGTAGTTTTCAGTCATATGGCCATCTTGAGAGTGAACACCTACGTCAGCAGCTCCCACACAGGAAGCATAAACCAGCCAAAGGTGAGTGCTTGGTACGATGAGAGGTACTCCTCCCACAAGTCTTGTGGGACTTATTGTGCTCACCTTCACTGATAAAGAGGGTGAGATATGGAGGAGAGGCTGTGGGTTTGTACCTGGGTACTTTGGAGGGGATCATCTTGGGTTGTCTGAAGTGGAAGATGAGACTTTTTCCCAAGGGAACTCTATTTATCACCTTTCCTGGAGAAATGTCTGTCAGTGTCTCAATTTCTCCAGTTTTATTTTTACCTCCACTTTTCTCCCCAAATCCTTCTCTTCTTCTCTGCTTAGTTGTCTAGAATTTACATGTACTCTAGGCAACATCATGATTCTTATATCTATCATGTCTGAATAGTTTTATTTCATTAAGGTCAAAATTGGAGTGAGCAGAACCAGATTACCAGAGTTCAGTCTTTCAAATGATATAAAAGATGTACTATGTATATTTAGCCAACATTTCCCATATCCAAAAACAGCTTTTTCAAAATAATGCCATTAGCCTGCTCAGATACAGTCAGGGGCTGTGTAGCAGTAGTTGCCCCTAACCCTCTCTGTAAGCACACACTTTGCATATCAACATAGCCACTTCCACAGACGTCCTACCTGTGTATAAGGCTATGTTTTCGAAATGATTGGCAATCATAAAATCGTGATTTGATCGACACCTCGCAAACGTTGACCTTTATGGAGACAGGTGGTGGGGAACGACTATAACAGACCTAATTGGTGTCATAGGTAGCACTGTACAAGGTGTACACACTTTATAATGCATAGACAAAGATATCATTGATAACCCAGGTTCAACAGATATAGGATAGAAATATGTATGTAGAGGATTGAGGGGTATAAGAAGTATCAGTTTCACAGCTTTCCAAGTCCAGGGTGTACGGGGCATCTTGTTGTTATTTAGTTGTTAAGTGGCTTGTGAGCAAAGACACTTCATCTGGGAAGGGGCTGTTGAAATGGTGGGCAGTGCTCAAAAACTTTAAAAAGTCTTCACTTTTTCTCGGTTTTCTGATTCTGTGTCACATTTCTCTCTTGGCATCATTTGCTACATCTTGATACTTCTACCTCTTTCTCCTCAACTCACTGGTTTTCTCCCTCCATTCGTCTCCTCTCTGCATCACTCTGTTCTTTCTTCCTGTTCCACCTCTTTTTCCACCTCCATTTCTCTCTCTGTTTCACCACAAAGTCCCTGATCCTGCGTGACAGAAGCCACTTTAAAGATTTCTTCTGTTTTAAGTAGGGAAGCACACATACACACACAAAAAGACACTCAGACTAATGAATGTGGATTATTCTTGCTCACACAAGTACACACACACAAACACACCCTTAAAAGTATGACTATTTCTTTCTTTTGACTCTTTCACTCTATCCTTTGCTTAATCTCTACTGCTGCTGCACACATGAAGGACAACACAAAAATACACACATGGATAAACGTACACATGAACACACACACACAAACACACACACTTGCTCCCTGCTCCAGAGGCCCCAGAGCAAACGCTGTTATCAGCACTCCACAGGAACAGACCAGTGACTCAGCCTGTCTGTGTGTGTGTGTGTGTGTGTGTGTGTGTGTGTGTGTGTGTGTGTGTGTGTGTGTGTGTGTGTGTGTCTCTTAACAGCCTAAAGACTCACATTTTCAGTCCGATGTTCCCAGCTCTCTCTGCTCTCAGAGCTGGAAAGACACACTCACACACCTGGTCTACACTGAGCACTACACTGCCAGTGCGTTGAAATCACAGCACACACATTCGTCACAATTAGGCACTTTGCTCTGGTCTTTCTTGATAACAATCTGTAAAACTCTCTGGTTCACCTGAAGGTGCATTCAGATTGAATGCAAAGCCAATTTGTGCTATATTTATACAAAGTGGACTAATATAGGGTTATTAGGGTTGCATCGTTTAGCTGAACCAAGGCTAACTACATGTGCAGTGCTTGTGGAGAGTGGGCCTTTGTAATGTGTGGTGTTCTAGACTAAAAAAATGACGAGGAACTGCTGTTTTTTCTGTTATTGTTTTCTACACCCTCTTCCTTCTCTTATTGTCTGTACCTCCATGGTAAGTTTAATAATAAATGCTTCACTCAAATTGATACATTTCTTAATTATGCTGACACATTGTTGACTGAGTTAGCACTATTTACAATGAGCCTGCATGAACTCATGTCGTACCATTGACTATGTATGGAAAGTCAGGTGGACGAAGCTTCCCTTGCTCCCAAATCTTCATTGTGAGAACCACTCCCTGAGTGACAGCTGCCTCTCTTGAGTGGGCATCATTACCACTATCTGGGATTTCACTACGAGGCCCAGGAACTGCGGCCAGTTAAGGCACAGTCTTAGGTGATCAAGATAGGAGAAAATAAACATGAACACAATGTTGGTCCTCTGAGCGTATATCAAGAGCCAGATGTCCTGATTCCATTCTGAGGGCAGGACACTCTGTGCTTCTGGTCCAAGTGCAAGAATACATAAACTCCTGGCTTGTTCTTCACACTTTTTCTAAGTCTTTTGAAGCAACATATGAGGACTTGCTCTTCCCAAATTGGAATTTGGAGATAGGCATCCTTACTGTAGGTATATAATGACAAACCACACTGTTTTTTTGTCTGTAAAAGCTGTGTTGCCTTTATGCACAGCAACCTTGCAGATAGTGTGTCTTAAAGGGATACGCCACCGTTTGTTGAAATAGGGCTTATCACGGTCTCCCCTAGCTGTAGATAGGTGGGCCAACGCATTTTTTGTGCATGCATTATTTTAGTCCGGTGCAACACCAGCAGCACCGCTGCTAGTTATCTTAGCGTAGTGAATGGAATCCTATGTTGCCGGTTAGGAAGTTGTGAGTAAAAGTGAGCCAACAAAAGACAAAAAAAACAACCTAATTACTTGCACTGAGACAAAAAATGCACTGGCCCACCTATCTACAGCCAGGGTAGACCATGATAAGCCCTATTTCAACAAACCTTTAAGGCCCTGCACATACTGAAAGTTTAATTGGGCAGAGATATTTGAACTACCTTTTAGTGCACACATTATCTAGACAAACAAACTAGTATCTTACAGTTGTTGTCGTTTGCTAAACGACAGTGGGCACAACTGGAGACACGTGCAAAACTCTAACCCCAGTCTGCACAGCAGCAGTTCATGTGGACCAAACTCTAGTTCGGTTTTCATTGCTTAAACACAGTTTTCAAAACTCTACACACTACTGCCTAAGCAGGTGTCTTTTTTGACTTGTTCGTGAACACATACTGTATATATAGGGAAAGCTCAGAAAGACTTTTTTTAACTAAAGAAACACCAAGTAAGAATGAAACAGTTATACGCTGTACTGTTCAAGAGAAACATTTAATAGGTAAAAGAGCAAAGATACCAATATGTCCAGGTAAGATGTCTGACGTTACATACACAGCTATAAAAAACGTGAAAAACATTACCTTTACTACAGTAAAATATGAAATGTGGAAGCAATGGAAACACTACACTCATTTGTATTAAGAGATGATGCAGGTGTATGGCAAGAGAGGCCATCCAATGTCATGATGAAAACATGTGGCCTGATGCTGGAGAGAGGCAGGATTAGTCTTAAATTACTATTGCGTACCTTTAGTTTGTAACTTTTTTCCAGTAATTACATAAATTACTAAAGACAAAATAAAAATATATACAGTATATGGAAGAAAACTGCTGATTTTCATTCCTTCTTGTTTACCTAAGAAAAACTGTTATAAAGTAAATGCATGTGAAAGAATTTCACTCTTCTTTAAAGAAAATATTGATTTGTGTGAAATCACTAAAACTATTCAAACTGTAAAGATGAAAAGTTTGTATTTTCTGTATTGGTGTTTGATGCTAGTGTTTTTTACTCTCAGTGTGTTCTGAGTGACAGTGTGTGTTATCTACACTCAACAAAATTATACACGCAACATTTTAGTTTTTGCCCCCATTTTTTAAAGCCGAACTCAAAGATTTAAGACTTTTTCTATTTACACAAAATAACTATTTCTCTCAAATATTGTTCACAAATCTGTCTAAATCTGTGTTAGTGAGCACTTCTCCTTTGCCGAGAAAATCAAAACCAAATCCAGAGCATCCCAAACATGCTCAATGGGTGACATGTCCGGTGAGTACGCTGGCCATGCATGAACTGGGATGTTTTCAGCTTCCAGGAATTGTGTACAGATACTTGCAACATGGGGCCGTGCATGATCATGCTGCAACATGAGGTGATAGTCTTGGATGAATGGCACAACAATGGGCCTCAGGATCTCGTCACGGTATCTCTGCATTCAAAAGGCCATCAATAAAATGCACCTGTGTTCGTTGTCCATAACATACGCCTGCCCATACCGTAACCCCACCGCCACCATAGGCCACTTGATCCACAACGTTGACATCAGCAAACCCCTCACCCACGTGAAGCCATACACGCTGTCTGCCCTCTGCCCTGTGCAGTGTAAACCGGGATTCATCCATGAAGAGAACGCCTCTCCAAAGTGCCAGACGCCATCGAATGTGAGCATTTGCCCACTCAAGTCGGTTACCACGACGAACTGCAGTCAGGTCGAGACCCCGATGAGGACGACGAACATGCAGATGAGTTTCCCTGAGATGGTTTCTTACAGCTCGTGCAGAAATTCTTTGGTTATGCAAACCGATTGTTGCAGCAGCTGTCCGGGTGGCTGGTCTCAGACGATCTTGGAGGTGAAGATGCTGTATATTGAGGTCCTGGGCTGGTGTGGTTACATGTGGTCTGCGGTTGTGAGGCCAGCTGGATGTACTGCCTAATTCTCTGAAACGTCTTTGGAAACGGCTTATGGTAGAGAAATTAACATTCAATTCACGGGCAACAGCTCTGGTGGACATTCCTGCAGTCAGCATGCCAATTGCACGCTCCCTCAAAACTTGCGACATCTGTGGCATTGTGCTGTATGATAAAACTGCACATTTTAGAGTGGCCTTTTATTGTGGCCAGCCTAAGGCACACCTGTGCAATAATCATGCTGTCTAATTAGCATCTTGATATGGCATACCTGTGGATGGATTTTCTAGGCAAAGGAGAAGTGCTCACTGACACAGATTTAGACCACATTTTGTGAACAATATTTGAGAGAAATAGTTCTTTTGTGTACATAGAAAAAGTCTTAGATCTTTGAGTTCAGCTCACAAAAAATGGGGGCAAAGACAAAAGTGTTACGTTTATAATTTTGTTGAGTGTAGATGAGGATTGTTCAAAGTGTTTGGCTGTTTTGAGACGTGTGTTAAGAGTTGTGTTGTTAGGAATGAGTTTTGCAGGTGATGTGAATTGTCTAGCTCAGGTGACTTTTGGTAATGCTCGAGTTTTGCACGTGGCTTCAGTTGTGACCACTGTCGTTTAGCAATCGAAAAAACTGTAAAAGCCAACCCTTCCCGAAAATAATTTTAAATATATAAGGAAATGTTTACTTTTTATGTGTTAGTTATTCACATCCCATTGTTTTTTATATTGAGAACAACTAGCCACTGAACTGAGGATGGCCTCATAATAATCACCCTGTGGTGTTAAACAATGTTTTTGGGTGGCACAACAGCATGGCTGCATGTGTCAGCACACTGTTGGAAGGCAGAACAAAGTGAGAAAAAATAAACAAACAACGATGAGTCAAGAGTGGGAGGATGATAAAAAAAAAAAAGACAATTTAGTAAAATTCAGAAAATAGAGGAGCCCACTGTAATATTACACTTCCCTTAAAGCATGGGTTGCATTATGCATTATATTTGTCATATATATATATATATATATATATATATATATATATATACACACACACACACACACACAGTATTTTTGGTGTTACTCAGCATTACTCAATGCAGTCCTATCATTTGATGACTGTAAAAAACTTGAACATAAACAAAGTACTTCAACAATGATTACTGTACAGTATGAACAAATGAACAATTTAATTTAGAACTTAATTTATCTCATATATTAAAAAACTAAATGTGTATGAACTCCTGCATAAAGCCCATTGTGTTAGAGGTTAAAGGACCACCTGCAGATAAGATATGACTAAACACATGAACACAGTAGATAGTGGTTACTGGGAAACAATGGCAGGTCTGTTCCTGCTTAGAAAGCCATTTGTCATTGACACATTCCATTCAGACACACACACACACACACACACACACACACACACACACACGAAGCCATTTTATGAAACTAGAAACACAATGTACCAACACTTCCTTATGTATATATTCCACACATCAACTGTCAATGTAAACATATGCCTAATGGTAATCTAACAAATTACGCTTGTTTACAGACAAACTCTTGCATGCGTACACACACACACACACACACACTCTTACAGTATACAAAGAAGCACTGGGGGAAAGGTTGAAAAGAATCACTCAAGGTCAGAAAAGTACTGACCAGCCATTGTTTTCCCAGTCTCATCATAAAGTAGTTCTTTATGCAACGAGCGTTGCAGGAGTTTTGACCTTTTAAGACCATTTCTCTACTTCGTACACCCTGGAAGTAGGCAAAGTTGGGCCAGATATCCTTACTCGGCTCCCCAAGGCTGTGTACTGAGCCCCCTGCTCAGGTGGAGACGGTTGACAGCTATAAATATCTTGTGGTTCATATCACTCAGGACCTAACATGGTCGCTCCACATCACCTCCCTAGTGAAGAAGGCCCGTCAGCGTCTCCACCAACTCAGATGCCTGAGAGACTTTAAGCTCCCCATCAGGGTGCTCAGGAACTTTTACACCTGCACCATAGAGAGCATCCTGTCTGGGAGCATCACCACCTGGATGGGCAGCAGCACTCAAAAAGACTACCTGGCCCCTAAGAAGGTGGTCCGCTCGGCTGAGCGGATCATCAGTGCTCCTCTCCCCAATATGCAGGACATTTACATCAGGTGCTGCAAGGCTAAGGCCACAGATTCTCAGGGAACCCAGTCACCCTAGCAATTCACTGTTACACTGTACATCTTTATATACAGTCTATGATCGTTACACAGTAACTTCAGCCCTAGGGACAACAACGTGAATAAGTTACATTGCAACATTGTGTTTACAGGTGTGTCAAATGCAGCGCCTGTGCAAGAAGGAAACGTCAACATCCCAAATAAGCCCCATTCACCTTGTCTCACTTCACCATCAACAGAAATATTCAGTTTAATGTGAATTAGAGCAGCTGATGGCCCGCTAGCTCACTTAACAACGCCTCAGCTAATGTGTCAATCCGCAGTGATTAAAACAGCAGCTGGGTGAATGAATTAGTCCACCTAGCTAGCAGTAACTCATTTTGACGGTGAACTATACGGCTACTACCACAGCCCGTAAGGGCGGATATAATGCGTGCCGGACCCTGGCTTTTGCCAGAAATGTATTCGCTGCAAACAGCTGGCTATCGGGTAGCTCGTCGCTGGAACAAGGTGAGCACACACACCAGTCTGATGCCAAGCAAGGAGGGGGGGGAGACACTGTGATGTTGAGTGACAGACGGAGCGTTGCATTAAACAGCTACAGAGTTTTCATTGCTATGGGCGCATGATTCCAACCCCCCTCAGTCCTGATCACTTTGTCGGGGTTGTATTCGCTGTAAGGACCGCCTCGCTCTACATTACCCCTTACATATCCGTGTTTACCTAAATTACAGGTAATATTACAGAGTACTAGCTTTATGTGATATTTTTAAAGTGGGGGTACAGTAACAGTAAAGTGATTTATGTCCACATCATTTTTACTTCCCAACCAAAACTGCATATTGTAGCCTAAAATCTGCAAAGTCAGTTAAATATCTAGCCAGAAGTAAGTAAGTAACAAACAGAATATTGTGGATCAGAGTGCTGAAAGACTTGTTCTTCTTATAGTGTGTACCTCGTATAACAAGCCATTACTTTTTATTACTCTGTTTTGTCCATGGTAATTTGATTTGGGAGGCTGAATGGGTGATATAGTCAGGTCTGTTCTGGTGTGTGGTAGCCTAGGGGGACTGAGGGGAGAGCATGTCAGCGGGAGAGGAGCAACAAGAGAGAGGGGAAGAGTGAGCAGCAGAGAGGGCGACAATCAAATAGAAGGCTTGTACAAGTGATGTAAAATAGAATGCAAGCATGCAGCAAAAACAGACTGTAAAAAACAGACTGTAGAGTAAATGCAGAGAAAGAGAAAAAGCTGATGGGTGTTGATGGGAAACAGACTGCTGACCTCCCTCCGTGACTTCTGACCTCCTCTGTCACTTTGACAGGAAGTGTGCCCCTCTCCTGACAGGAAATAGACTTATAACCTCTGGATTTATGGGAGTCAGTAGTATCTTTGTCTAATTACAATGTCTGGATTTATAGGAGGCGGTGTTAATTTCCCAGGAGAGAGAAAAGACCCTCAGGATATCGTTGACATTTTAGTTTTGATGGGTATATTGAATGACTTTGTTGTAATTGTGACAGTTATTAGCCACTACAGTCAAGAATAGATGGCATTCATTGCTCATACATACAACAACTTTTGATATGATAAAATCTTTAAAGACTTGATGTTTTTGTTAGAAATGTGTATAAACCACAATTACTACTATATGAACAGGAGGCTGAAGCTACTTCATGTAAATGGTTATATTTGTTAGCAAGGAGCTTGGCCTTCTCCTTTCCTTTAACTGAGCTGGCTACGAGAGCAGAAAGTGTGATACAGCAAAGCGATCTTCTATTTTATTCTTTGTTTATTAACTATTGACTAACTCCACTTTATAATTGCTGTCCAGAACTTTTGTAGCCAAAACAAGTAAACATTTTGTTTCCATTTTACAAATGTTTGCCAGGCTTTTTGTTGTTGATTAGAGTGGCTCTGAAAAAGGTTTGGACAGTGTTTACTGGGTTTGTACTTTGTACTTTGTAGTTTTACAAAGAAAACGTTCTGGCAGCAGGGCAAGACGTAGTCACAGAATAAAGGAGGAGAGGGACGGATAAAAAGAGAGCGATGACACATAGACAAGCACTCAGTCAGTCATCTCAGCAATAAACAGTAAAGTGGACCGCCTCATGGAGACAACACAAAGATGTTCAATTAGATTTCAGCAGCATTTGCCTCAGACCCAATACAGAGGCGAAGGACCCTTGCTGATTGCAATCAGTCAGAGTGGCAGGAAAATTAGATTACTATTATGCATAAAAACTCGAATGAAATCTGTTTCCTTCCTTTTCATCATTTTATCATCCTATTGGCTGTCAAAGGGTAAATATAGGTGTATAAAATATTACACCCAATTCAGTAAGATGTTAATGATATTTTGTGACTTTCCTGACTCCCGGAGAATGGAGCAGTTGTTTACGAAGACAAGATTCAATTATATGGAAAAGTGTATATTGTTCTTCTGAAGCAGACTATGTGACTTTGTTATTTCCTGAATGCAGTTAAACTGTTACTGAGCTTGTTTGAAAGTCAAAGATCCCTCAGCCATTTAAAGAGTGAAAACGCTTTTAAGCCTGTGGGGTAAAAATAAATATGACACTTCTTACGAGGTGTTCACAGCACCAATTTTTCAACAAGACTCAATAATGCGTGTTGCTATAGATACCAGTCAGAGCTATAATTACTATAATGTCAGTTAATGACATATTCAAGTTACTTCCACTTGATGCAGATGGGTTCTCTGGCATTTTGTTTCATTCACTATAGGGTGGAGATGAACAGGAAACCACTGGCTCTCACTCCTACTTTGAAAGCAGTTTTATCTTCGTGATCCTGAAGAAGGACTCCAGCGCACCTCTGTCCAAGTAAACATGTAGAAACACACATACAGCCCCATGAGAGCTGTCGTCGGCGGGAGTATCCAGCGATAACACGGTGAAAACTGCCCACGCTGGCATTCATTGTAGCAGACCGATTCAGTTTTTGTTGGCATTGAAGGGCTAACTGGGCAAAGGCACTACCAGTCGGTGTTTGCTCCTGGCAGCCTAAGTTCTGGCCACATCCTCCCCGCTGCAGCTGCAGCCTCCCTCGGCCTCTTGCTGACCTGAATATGGATACGGCTGAATATTGGAGTCAGTCACAACACCGTAATACGTACAGTGTTAAAAAAAAAAAAAAAAAAAAAAAAAAAAAACTCCATAACAATCTGATGTTGGTGATGGAAACGTAGCTAGTTTGCAATACAAGAGAAGAGAACAGGAGAGTTTGGCATTGCGCCCACAGCTGCAAGCACTGAAGGAGCTTGTAGTTTGTGTAGTGACGTGACTGGAGGACGGAAGTAGAGGTGATTTTGCAGACACTGCCCAGCTTGGGCCCAGAGACAAAGATAACATTGGTAAGAACAGCAGGCTTTTTTTCACACCATATCCCTCATTTAGATAGATAGAAATGAGGTTTGAAATTCCCCTTTAAGGTTAAGGCTGTGGTTGAGTTTTGGGGCCGTCAATCCCTCTGAAGGATGTAGTTTTTGTTTATAGCCTTAAAAAAGACCACTGCTGTATGATGTACAAGTGAGGAGAACTGTTTATTTGTGATGAATGAACTGACAAAGAAAAAAATTATCACAAGGAGAGTACCTGCTTGCCTGGCATATGAAGGAATTGACAAGATGTCTGCTAACCATTTTTGAGGTTCTTGTCCATCACATGCATCTGTAATGCACACCACAGCATCATCGCACTCTGCTGCTAGATGTTTCAGAGCCTTCTATATTTTTCTCAGGTAATTTTCTTCTTACCCGGGGAGTGTTTACGTATGTTGCCAGGCAACAATCAGTCAACTATCAAACAACATCCACACAGTCCTGATGGTGCAGATTGGCTGAGTTTTTGAAAACACTTACTACTAAGGATAGGATTGTTTTTCCCCAACTTTAACTTTGAATGTTGCACATTCAGCCATGAATATTAACAGTTATACATTAGAGAAATACTTTTATGTTCCTCCACATATTAAAACTAGACACTCACTCTCATTCCCTACTTTGTGGTCACCAACTTCTCAATCTCCCACTCCTTGATGGGAGTGTAAACACTCGTCTTACAATGTGTATTTAACCTTGAGAAACGCATTTCTCATTTCCACAATCAGTCTCTCTTCCACACAGAGAGGGAAGCAGTTTGTATAAGAAGATAATGAGTGACTCTTCAGATAACTCGCCCCCCCGATTTATGATGCAACTGTCAAGTAAGCTAGTTAGTGGTGATTGACGGCGCACAATGATAGCATTGCAACACTGAGCATTTGGGTCAATGGTGTTCGATAAAAAAACGTGTGTTTTCTTTGTGGAAAAACTCCACAATGATGAAAACGTGTTTCTTGTTTGATTTGCTTGCCTCCTCCACCGATTTCAGAGCCTACATCATCTTCCTGTGCACGCTTACAACATCATAACACAGATCAATACTTATTCTATAATAGCTAAATTGTGGTGGCATTTGAAAATGGTTTGTACCATGCCAGTTGTTGGGGACCAAGAGTCTGGTTAAACCTGATTTTAACCAAAAGGCCTCAGATTAAACTGACCTCTGGATACAGGACACACATGTGCTCAGAGACAAAAGAATCTTGGCCTGCATGTAAACCCCAAAGCCGGGGTAATTCACACCTCTATGCGAAAGTGCCAGCCAGAAGGGAAACGCCTCACAACTGGCAGGAAGTCAAAGAACTACAAGATTGTAGTCTTCACCCTTTCAAGAGTTTTGAGTCTTCCTATTGGTTCAGCGGGACCATAAACACAGCAGGGGGTCTTAACCTATAAAAAGCCTGATCCTAGGAAAATCCTCGTCTTCCATTGCAACTCCGTTGCTGAGGGGAGCGCTCAAGCGCTTGTGCTGAACTTCCATTTTCTGGAGAAAGTGGATTTTATTTCGGTGGATCCTTGAAAACGCACCAGTGTTTTCATATCTGCAGTGAAAAGGAAACAACGTTTTTCTTCTCAAAGTCGACTAAACTTCCCCCTTTCTGCCTTTTTGGAGGAAGTTTCTCTGTGGCTGCTGACAAGTGCCAGGGGATTCATTCTGTTTCATTTCTGTGGAAATCTATGGAAACAAACGGACTGAACACACCGTAAGAAGGCTTATATCTGGGCAGAGATAAGTAGTGTGTTTATTAATGAGCAAAGGGTTCGTTACCACTTGTTGCCATTAAGGTGATCTGATTTAATCATGTACTGGTCCATATGTGATTATTAATCTGTTCTGTGAATGTATAACTTATCACTATACTGTTCAATTTTTGTTGTGTTAAGTAGCTTGGTAAACCGTAATCGCTACCTGCTTAATCACTCCTTTCACAGAGTTTTAATTACTGTCTGCGATAGAATCGCGAAATCAGCTGTTAGCCACTGGAGTGGTTATAATGACCAAAGTTTCCCTCAGTAAGTCAAAAGTCTCAGTCTGTCCTAACTACACGTGTGGTCCAGACCTGAGTAGCTGAGGGGGTCTGGTCATTATCGATAACTAAGATCAGAGTGCCTCTTTTCTTTACTCTTCTTCTCTTTCTTCTTTTACTAACACACACACACACACACATACACACACACACACACGACACAGGCTAGCCGCGTAGCTCCCGAGCTAACGCTGTAGTTTAGCCACGTGGAATCAGCTTACGTTTGTAAAGAGCTAACACAGGAACTAGCTACCATACCGGCTAAGCGTGCGCGTTGCCTAGCAACCCGCCGGCTTCTTTGGCCCTGTGCACCCAGCACCACTACCGCCCTCTTGAGGCTAAATAGTTTTGTGCAGCTCACAGGAGTAGCCATTTTTGGAGTTGTTTTTGTGTTAGAACTACATTTCGACACCGCCCCTCTTTTTTCACTCACTCTCTCTCACACACACACTCACACACACACAGACACAGACGTGTCCATGCTGCTTTGTTTTTGCTTTGTTTTGGTTGTGATATTGTAAAAGATATATAAGTTTATTATCGAAGGATTATTTATTAACTACTGATAATTGTGAGGTTAATAAATGTTATTATACTTAATTAGCAGTTGCTTGTGATTATTTGTGTACTTGTTGTAATAACTGCTGGTCGATCAGGTCCGTGCTTGGATTCACCCCTTCCTTTATTTCCTTTTTAAAGGATTACCACAGAAATGAGACTGTTCCACAGTTTGATTATTGGTCCCTGACTTGCAGGGTGGTGCCCCGTTTTGATTGTTTGAAATGGTACAAAGGTAAGTGGTGAACTGCCTGAGGTTAAAAAAAAGTAAGGTTACCAAAAACTGAAAAATAATGTACATTTCAGAATTTTACAAAAAGGCCTTTTTCAGGGAACAAGAAATGGGTTAACAATGTTAACAGCAAAGCTGTTCTGCAGCAATGGAGGTTGATCAAGCTTTGAAAGTTGGTGCTAGCAATTCCCACAGGTGTTCCAACTTGTCTGGATTACTTACAACGCCCTCTGTTTGTATAAAAGTATTGTTGGAACACACTGTGGTACCGTACCCTCGTGAGCATTATTTGAACAGTATTGTACTGCAGAAAGTAGTGTGTTGCTATAAAAGTGGTGGGGAAAAGGCAATTAACAATGGAAGAGAGACAGACCATAACACTTAAGAATGCTGGTCTTTCCTACAGAGAAATTGCGAAGAAAGTCAAGGTGTCAGTGAGTACAGTATTCTTCACCATCAAAAGGCACTTAGAAACTGGGGGAAACTCTGACAGAAAGAGGTCTGGCAGACCCAAAGCCACAACAGAATCAGAAGACAAGTTTCTGAGAGTCAACAGCTTGCGTGATAGGCGGACATGACAGCAGCTTCAAGCACAGCTTAATAGTGGTCGTAATAAGCAAGTCTCAGTTTCAACTGTAAAGAGAAGACTTCGAGCTGCAGGTTTGAGTTGCAGCAAGAAAGCCATTGCTAAGACGTCAGAATAAGAAAAAAAGGCTTGCCTGGGCCAAGAAACATTGCCAATGGACTACTGAAGACTGGAAGAAGGTGTTATGGACTGATGAATCAAAATTTGAAATCTTCGGTTCATCACGCAGGATTTTTGTACGCCGTTGAGTAGGCGAAAGGATGGTTCCTCAGTGTGTGACATCAACTCTCAAACATGGAGGAGGAAGCGTGATGGTCTGGGGCTGTTTTGCTGGATCCAGGGTTTTGCTAGTACCGTCTGGTATGCGGTCAGGGGTTCATCCTACAGCAAGATAATGACCCAAAACATAAGTCCAAGCTATGCCAGAACTACTACACATTTATGGGAACTTCTGCAACAGAATTGGGAAGAACTTTCTGAAGAGTTTTTGATTTCCATTGTTGAAAGAATGCCACAAGTGTGTTCAGCTGTTATATCTGCCAAAGGGGGCTACTTTGATGAGTCAAGAATTTAGAATACATTTTGGTTTATAAATTGATTCCATGATTTATTTTTTAACTTAAATTGTTCATTTGTTCTATTCTTTCGTTTCAGAGTACAATAAGACATTAAACTGCATACATTTTAATAAATACCTGGAAAAATTGGGGTGTTCTAAAACTTTTGACCGGTAGTGTATGTTTGTGTGTGTGTGTGTGTGTGTGTGTGTATATATATATATATATATATACGTAAACCCCACTGTGTTTATAAATGCTGAAGCCTGGTGCTGTAGACAGCTAGAAGTCAAAGCAGGTTAAAGAGTAAGGAAAGTTAAAGAGGAGTGAGTTAACCATCCAACCAAACCAGCCTTAAATAGTGACAGGGTGTGTCTGTGTTTCTTTGCAAACAATGGTTTTATCATGTGTAAAGTACTGCCTAAGGAGAAAGTATTTTTTTATAATTCACGCTGTAGTTTCGGTTGGAAGCTGCTATTTTCAAACCCAAATGTAGAGATATCTCTAACTAATGCGAGAGAGCCTCCATGATGGCAGTTTAAGTGAAAGCAGCCAAGTGTTCCCTTCTCTGCTGAAAAAAAAGTGTTTTGTTAATAAAAGATTATTCAACTATACTAATACAGTGTTGATATCACATGTTCTACATAATTGCTTGGATTCAGATTACATAAATGCATCTTTTTTTTGTGAGATGTTAAAGCTTCACTTATATTCTGCTTGACTACTGGGTGCGAATATTGCAACTGTGTCACAATAAATTGTGATAAACACACCTCCTATTTAGCCAATCTGGACAACAATGATGGATAAATACCATGAACAAATGAATACATTAAACAGATTTACAAAACACACATAATGTGTGTGTGTGTGTGTGTGTGTGTGTGTGTGAGTGTGAGTGAGTGACTGAGTGAGCGAGAGAGAGAGAGAGAACAGGAGGAAATATTTCTGTGTGAGGAAAAGAAAAAAAAAGATGACAAGGTTGAACAACTATAAGGCAGCAAAGGATGGAGAAATAGAGCAATAGCAGAGGAAGTGGATTGCATGATGGGTAGAAAAAAACCCAGATAGGGATGGGCAGGCAGGAAGTCCCCACTGAGACGGACATGTCACACACCAATGAGCCTGACACACGGATAGGGAATATCATATTTCTCTCCCTTTTTCATAATATCTATTTCTCTTTTGCTTTCTTAGTCATCTTTTTCAGCTGAAGGCAAAGTATAGTAACTGGCACTCAAAGAATTCTTTTTAGGTCCTTTTGAATAGCATCTCTCCACCTTTGAAATGCTGCTGTTCAATAATGCATGCCTTTATGCATAACTTCCCTCTTGATTTCCCTGTCACTTTGTGCATTTCAACTCTCTCTCTATACACACTTACATTATTGTTTATTGTAGTTACTTTATGCTGAATTTGGCCTTTGCAATCACCCACACACATGTGATCATACACAGAAGCTCACAAACACATGCGTACGGGCACACAGAGCGCTTGGCTCGTACTGGGAATTACCTGTTTACGTAATTAACAGCACTTGGTTGGAGGCTAAAGATATGCAAACCAGGAAGGGAAAAATAAACAACGCAAAAATAAAATATTTCCCTCCCAACCTTCTCTGGAGAAAAAACATTTCCCTATGACTGGTAAAGCAAAGAAGAGGCAGGGAAAAAAAAAAAAAAAAAAAGGTGAGACACTTTAAAGTATTTTGTTTGAAAAAATTATCTGATTACATATGACTTTATTCTGAGTAATTCTCTACGTGGCAAAAGATTAAATTATAAAACTATAACCGAGTCTTGGCTTTGATTTTTGTCAGTCTGAAGCCACATGAGGTAGTGTAGCATCTCTTTTGACAAGATGCAAGGTGCTTTTCTTTCCCCATATCTGAAAAAGCGGGCCTTTCTTCTTATTTTACTTTTGCTTCATGTTTCATTTCACACACCATGAAGTCTGTGAGAGAAGAAAAAAATTAGGAGGCTGTATTACATAAAAAACTCAGTGAGACAGTCTAAAATCAGTTAAGAGGAATGTAGCCAGTGTGTATGGAAACTATATAGCTCCCCCATATCAGTCTCCTTCCTGTGAAACCAGCACCACCCCTGAGACTGATAACTTTTTTCTGTTTAACTGCCCTAATCAATGTGTACGTGTACGTGTGTGTGTGTGTGTGTGTGTGTGTGTGTCTTCAGTGTCAGTATAGGTCTGTCTTTACTTTAATCTCTTTTTGATCAACACAGGGGATATTAACCAGACCCAGGAAAAGCCCCAAATAAGACAAACAAATGATTACACTATCTTGCACATACTCTGAGGCCCCCAAACACACACACACACCCACCCACGCACACCAGAAAAAGTCTACACAAACACACATTCAGGCAAACCCCCTCACATCCACCCACACTGCTGCAGACACCCCAAGTGAAATGTACTGATGAAAAGACCATGAAACTGGCTTAACAAGACTAATTCACAGACAGATACAATAGTCGCACTAACTCTTTCACATAATATAAAGAGCTCTTTCACCCTGTAATACAAGGCAAAAGAATTAAACATGACCATATGTGCCTTTAAAACAAAAGAGGCCAGCTGAGGTTTTCGTTTCAGGCCTGTTACAGATGCTACTAATGTGCCACCCCATTACACACAGATACAAGGGCATGTGCATGCATACGTACATACACAATCTCAGACTTTGGATTTTGGATTTGAAGTCGCACAAACACATACAGGCACACAAACACACCCAGATAGTGAAAAAGTTCCACTGACAAATTAGCACAAGGCCAATGGTCGGACACATATTTACGTTCTGTAATTTAACTAACAAAGCAAACTGATGGAAGTCACCTCTTTTAGGCATGAACAATAGCTTTCTATAGTTGTAGATTTGGTAGAATCCAGATGGCACATGTGATGTAAAGGCTGAACAAAAGTAAAAGAGTAATGCAGTCAATAATAGCCCATTATCAAGCTTTAAATTTGTACATTTGTGTGTGTTTACTAATGAATTGGTGTATTTGATTGTTTCCTAGCTCCATACTGAAGTTTTCTCTGTACAATTCACAGTGTAAATGTTATAAGAAAAAAAAAAATATATATAAAATAAGAAAATAGTAAAATAAAGTAGGACATTGTACAAAAGATTTAGCCTAGCATGATGCTTGCCAGTAAAAGTTTTGGTTATTGGTTACGGGGAATTTTATTCCTTACTGTGTTATTGATAAAATGGTTATTATCAAATCATGGCAACAACAAGAAAATAGAAATTGTAGTAATGGAGAACAGGTAAATGAACAGTAAAGGTTTGTACCAGCATGTGATTTAATGCTTCTGCTCATTAATCAGCACAAGAGAAAGAGAAAGTATTTTCTACAACATTAAATATTTGTGTTTATATATATATATATATATATATATATATATTAAATAAGCACGATCAAAGTCAAACTCTGATTGGTGCATTGATATATGTGATATCACCCTTTTTCTAAAATGAGCAGCTTTGCCATCGTCTGTTGATCGCTCATTGTAAGAAGCTGGTCAGGAGGTGGATGGACAAATCACAGCTTGTCTTCAACACCAGTATTCCAGGGTCACATTCCCTGTTAAACTGGGCGTCAGTATTGACATTTTTATCACGTAAGCATGACTGTGATCTGTCTCTAAACACAAACAAGCAGTTTTATTGGCCTTGCACTCTAAAGTGCACTGAGAAAAGAAAAAAAAAAACTTTGAATGAAGCAGAAGTTCGATATAGTAGGAGGAGTCCAATTTGTCTTGACTCAAATGAATCTCCATATTATTAGTGTGCCTCAGATTCATAAATCTTTAAGAAAACGTAACGGCTTTCAATATAGTACTTTTTCCCCATGCTGACCCAGTCTGCAAAGGTCTCTCTGCTTCTGAACAGTACGTTGGGTTTTACAGGTTGTCACTTTCCCCAATTATTTTCTTGGATGGGAGGTCCCTGTTTTACAGTGTCACCGGATAGTGAGGCAGCGAGTGGCTAAGAGAGATACAGAGTGTGCTCTTCTGTAATTTGTAAAATAGACCACTGTAATACCCTTCTCAGAAGAAAGTTAGGCAGTTATTCAGAACATGGACTAAGACAAAGGAGCTTATTACTGCTGACCTCAAATCACTTCATTGGTCTCCAGTGCACAATAAAACTGCCTTAAGGGTAACTTTGCTTGAATATAAAGCACTGAATGGATTCACACTACAATATATGTTGGTCGTGCTTAGAAGCTATGAGTCAAACCTCAGTAGAGTTGGTCCAATAAATGATGTCATCGTCCATTGGGAGAGAGCGAGAGCTACTGGTACAATTACAAATGCACTTATGTTTACAGTCTATGAAATGCACTCATTTTTGGTGAAAGAACGTCTCGATTGATAAGATGACAGACATTCTTTTATTCTTAATGGTGGTAGATATAGCTTCTGTAGCAGGTTTTATAAGTCATATACTACTCACAAAAAGTTAGGGATATCTGGCTTGCGGGTGAAATTCATGGAAAATGTAAAAAGTTCAAGCTACAGTGGTATAATATCATGAAAGTAGGGCATTTAAGTAGAAGCATGCAATCGTGATTTCCTCATCTCCAAAAAGTTATTGAAGCAAAAGCCCTGTTCCCTAACAGCCCATGCAAGACAATGACGCCTGTGCCTGGTGGTGTGGTCAGGTACCCTTGCAGGTTGTCTAGCACGCAGACCACGCTGATGTAAACGGTTTTGAATGGTCTGACGTGACACTTGGGTGCCTCTCACCTCCCTTAAATGTGCCTGGAGTTGAGTGGCATTCATCATCCGGTTCAACAACCGGTTAACAATGAAGCGGGCATCAGTGTGGGATGTGGCCAATGGGCGTCCACTTCTATGCCTTTCTGTGACTCTTCCAGTCTCTCTGTATCTCTGTTGCAACCTGCTGATGACACTAAGCTTAGTGGCCACTTCCGTCTGAGAACATCATGTTTGAAGCCTCGCAATGGCGAGGTACTGTTGATCAATTGTTAGGTGTTGTCTTGGTCTCATGATGTCAAAATGTGAACAGCATGGTGAGGAGGACTGTTTAAATACCAATTCTAATTGAACCAGGAAATGTATTGATCGATTCATGGATCAAACACCTGTTGTGAATTTTGCCGTTAAGCTCCTTGTTAGGGAACAGCAAGTTGTGCAGAAAGTACTGAAACATTGAACATGGACATGCGCATTCAAAAGTTTAGAAAAGGTCATATTAAGTTCACCTGTAAAGGTTATAGTGGATTTTAGATTAATCCTATACACTGCAACTGTAGCTATGTTAGCACAGGCAAAGGACTCTAACCTTGACACTTTACCATTCTGTAAGTTACCGACTTTGCAGACACCAAAACTAGGATACAGCTACAGTATTTATATAGCTTTGTACAAGGAGGGATTTTGTTTATATTGACTGGCTAAAACAGTACATGCAAATTTCAGTGAGGAGTGAGTGAAGGGCTTTGCATGTCCTAGAACTAATCAATATACCTTTACCAACGCACATTGCTGAAATATAGTGCAATTATGTTGCAAGAAAAAAAGAACCTGGTTGTAAAAAAAGAAAAAGAAACAGTTAGTTTGGCTCTTTGGTTTTAAAGTTTCTTTTTTAAGCAGAAACACTGGTATGAAAATTGGTTATAAGGTCTTACAAAAATAATAATTTTAACAGTAACAAAAGTCAAATTGTACAGCAACAAATGTCTTTGATGCACAGTCACTGTTGCAGTGAAGCAAGATACTGATCCACGTCTGTAACCACAGTGCCAGTGTGGCAAGATAGTAAAACTGTGATCTGCAGCAGAAGTCATCCTGGCGCCGGCCGGAAGATAGTGGCCCATGATAATAGCCTCAGAGCCTGCGTAGCAAGTTAGGGACGCATCCAGCCGAGGTGTCATCCAGCTGGGATGAGTAGCATTTAGTGCTGAGGCATTTCATGCTGTTAAATAAAAGCTTTCAATCACCTTGAGTCCAAAAAAAAGTGAGACTGTTTTTCTCTTTAAAAATAATGGAAAGTAAAAAAGCATGTGCGTATGTTCACGAATATCCGAATGTGTGTGTGAATCAACGGTGTCGACATCTGGTTGTTAACTTTACAGGGAAACATCACGTTCACATTTCCACGTTCACTCCTGGCTGAAACTAAAATTAAGACAGGGATGTTGAGGTCCGCACCTCAAGAACAGCAGTGGCCAGCGAAATGCATAATTTTTTAATTATTCTTGTTGTTTCTGGGCATGATTCCCATTTACATTCCACACCACACATAGGAGTTTGAATAAAAAAAGTTAAAAGCTAAAAATCAGTACACATTTAAACTTGGTGAATTTGGCAGTGGTCAGTATTTACTATTGATCTCACATACACTAAGCTGCCAGTTTATTAGTTACACATAGCTAAAAGTTATGCAGTCTGCAACAACAGCATCGCAATCAATTGTAACTTCATGAAGGTTATAATGATCACTTTGTGTGGTGTTTGGTGTTTTGAGTCCCCAACATTGTCTTCCAGGCTGCGCTGCATGGAAGGGACTAGGGTTTGCCAAGGGTTATGGTTACAGTTAGGGTTAGGTGCCTTGAAGTCAACGATCGCAGTGCTACCTTGAAGTCAACGGTGGGGGCTTAAAACACTTTGTGTTGACTGAACGACCATTTTGTAGGCTGTAGTTTATGTTGCTGTCACATTTTACTGCATTATACTAGTGTGTTTCTGATATGTAGACTACCTTCATTTATATAAATGGGCTGCACAAAATAAGAGAAACCTCTCAGAAGAAAACCAAATGAACAAACTTCATGGTTAAATATGCGCTCTATGTCCTCCATTTCACACAGGGTAGAGACGAGCGAAAGTAGAAATTAACATACAGTATGTGTTTGTGTGTCCTCGCCATGCTTTGAAATGAATGCAAAAAAAAATATATGTTGAAAATGAATAGCGGTCTTCTTTTGTCTGAGTGCCTTAGTTGAAGGCTTGTACAACTACTTACAGTATGGTTCACAACTGAGGTAGAACGCACAAAAACATTTATTTCTTTAGATCAGTATTTCAGTATAAAAGTGCATACTGTAACAGCATGCAAACGCTGAATGTACACACAGAACAACATCAGACCCAATCATACACACAGAAAGATAAAATGCAGTAGCAAGGTCTTTTCTCTGTGTAAGATTTAGACCTTCTTCCTCTCCACTGTTTTGTTATTCTTTCTCAGCTGCGCCCCTGTATCTTCTGTGAGCAGTAAAGCTGTGTTTTAATGTAGTAACTGTCCCGATCATTTCCAAACCTGGAGGAGCCATTACAACAACAAAAGGCTGTTTTTAACTTTTTGTCCTTCGATCACACGCTCATACACATAAAACCCATAGCCTTGGCGTGTGCTTCTTTGTTGTACACTCACTAACATGCACTCGATGGCTGGTGTTTTGACGAAAAAAGCATCAAGATTATTGAGATTTTAGTTGCCTTGAAATGACTACTATCAGACTGAAAATTCTTGCAGAATGAAACCACAGGCTCTGCTCCCTGTCTGATCTGTTTAATGTCTTTCAGTCTTTTTTATGTCACTGCTTTCCTTCCTATTTCTTACTTTTTGCTGTACTGCGGGATATTAATGTAAGGGATGTGCGTTTGCCATATGAATTGCTGCAGGGCATTTGTGGGTATGTTAATATATTTCCGCATAATATACAATCTACACACAATACAGTTGCAAGTTTTCCCAAGCTGGATTTTACAGGAAGGACTTCAAAGGACCTTGAATCTCAATATCCTAACAGAATCACCAACAGTCTCTGTTTCCAGGCAACAGTGACAATGTAATTTCCATGCAACTGAGCTGCTTCATAGACATGGACATTCGTGGACATATACCGTCCATGCAAAAGTATTTATTTATTTATTTTGTTACTGTGCACATTATTTTAACATACTTTCAGATTAAGGCCAATAAACACCCCTAATTAAATGGAGAGAAAAAAATCATAGCTGTCTGTCTCATTGACTCATTACTGATACATACATGAAACTTGTATTACCCTGCAAATTAAGCTGCAATAAA
Organism: Perca flavescens; assembly: GCF_004354835.1. Taxonomy (NCBI): domain Eukaryota; kingdom Metazoa; phylum Chordata; class Actinopteri; order Perciformes; family Percidae; genus Perca; species Perca flavescens. The sequence goes on along the minus strand of NC_041335.1, from coordinate 19,176,120 downwards.
ATCATTGTGAACTAGGCTGTTAAAGAAGCAATCAGATGTTGATAAAAATTCAGAAAACCTCTATGATCACAAAACCCTCTATTCATCATTCTTGAGGTCTTTATCAACTCTTTCACAAGAAACAGCCAACTGTAAGTTATCAGCACCTTTCAAAGCCACACATTACAGAGTGCTAGACAATAAAACCAAGCAAGGAAAACAATTGAGAAGGGAGCAAAAAGGATACACAATACGCCAATATAATGCAATGCTCAATGCATTACAGTAAGAAGGTATGACTTGAATTAAGATTATGCACACTACCAGTAGTCATGTGAGCCATTATTAGTGCAGCTTGAAGTTGTGTACTGCCAAGAAACTTGGCAGTGACAGGTAATGCTCATAAATTTGTATTAGGCTACTATTTGTTTGTTTGTTGTTTGCTTGGCTAGTTAGTTGGGTAAAGATTTAGTTGATTGGTTTATTAGTATGATAAGTGTCAGTAGTTCAGTCCTTAATAAAGCTGTTCAGTTTGAACTGTGGAAATAAATTATAAAAAGGAGAGAAATGCCTTTACTTGGATTTTGCAAATACTGTGAAAACGCAATAGTGAGTTAAATTAATATGCAGTGTACTGCATATTGCGTGTACAGACACACACACACACACACACACACACACACACACGCAAAATGAACATGGAAAGAGAGGGACACATACTAAGCTTTCCGTTGAATCTGTCTGCAAATCATTTGTCATAATTTACAGGCACTGTGTGTGTGTGTGTGTGTGTGTGTGTGTGTGTGTGTGTGTGTGTGCGTGCGTGCGTGCGTGCGTGCGTGCGTGCGTGCGTGTATCCGTGCATATGCCTGTGGATGTTTAAGGCATTTGTAAATACATTCTGCATTTAGTGTATTTTAGCTTGTGTGTGCATGTGGAAGAGTCAGGTCTTCTTCCTTCTGGCATCTTCTGAACTGTTGGAAGGTCAGCCAGGCCTGAGAGACATGACACAGATACAGTGGAGGCTAAAGCGGGAGACGGCCTGACTCTCTCACCACTCAGTTGTGCTTGGCCACCCATCTGTGGTTTTGAGTTCAGCAAGAGGGGGCAGAGGAAGAGGAGACAAATGAAGATGAAGAGGAGGAAAACTAGACAAAAGAGGCAGGAAGTAGCGGAGGAGGATGTGTATAGAGAAGAAGCCAAGATGGTAAGGAGGGTGAAAAAAATAAAGCAGTGAAGGGAGCCTGGTTTCTCTGATTTCATCAAATCAGCATGATTTCTTAGAATTCAGTGATGCTAAATTCTAGGGTTGGGCATTTAATCAAATTTTAATCGTGATTTTGGCTCCTAATGATCAAAAAACTGATGTAATCTAGGAAAAATTTACATTTTAACTCTTATTTATAATTATTTATATTCAATAAGTAAGTTTGGGAACCAAATTACATGGAGAAAAAGAAAAAGGTGGAAAGAAATACAGTGGGAAGAGAGAAGGAAGAGTTAGGACTCTGAAGAACTGCGGAAGAGCAACAGAAGTAAGGTAGTTAAGAAATAATATTTTTGACATCAAGACCAAATGTCAAAAGTTCTGACACGGAGTCACAACCAAATATTGACAGCCCTGACTGACTGAAGTGTTAATCATTGCCTCTACAAGGACGCATGCCACCCCAGGGCTGCAAGACACAAAAATCAATAAAAGTGCTCACACACTGATAGAGAACAATTTCAACTCTGAAATTCGAATGTTTTCTTCATACATCAAATGAGTTTTCCAAAAGTAACATAAAGACAATTGACTAGAAGAAGAGAAAGACATTAAGACAGAGCTAAGAAGCAAGCAAATATTAAGTTTGCCAATATGAATGTTCTGCCATGTTGTCCGTTACACCACTGATCAACTGATGTCCAGCTGATCCGACCTCCACATCTCCCAGCTGAATGCTCAGCTGACTCTGCCATGCCATGCTGACAGGTGATTGCTCTGTGTCAAATCAGACGGCCTAATTAAATGATCCTCTAACCCATAGTGCTGCTACACATTAAAATTCACCCACTCAACCACAGTGTTTACAGTACCCTCTATACCCTGATTTGTAATGGTCTTGTATTTTGTCAGTAATGGTTTAGAAGTGCTGATATATAATACTGGTCAAAAGTTTTAGAAGACCCCAATTCTTTTCATTTAAATTTTTTAGCAGTTCAAGTCCAATGAATAGCTTGAAATGGTACAAAGGTAAGTGGTGAACTGCATGAGGTTAAAAAAAAAAAGTAAGGTTACCCAAAAATAATGTACATTTCAGTATTTTACAAAAAGGCCTTTTTCAGGGAACAAGAAATGGGTTAACAACGTAAAGCTGTTCCGCAGCAATGGAGGTTGATCAAGCTTTGAAAGTTGGTGCTACCAATTCACACAGGTGTTCCAACTTGTCTGGATTACTTACAACTAGGGCTGGGGATAAACGATTATTTTTTAAACGATTAATCGGGCGATTATTTTATTGATTAGTCAACTAATCTAACGACTAATTGGACGATTAATCTAACGTTTATTTTTCTGTTGCTCGATTAAAAAAAACCATAATGTATCAAATAAGTACCAAAAAAAATCTTAATATACTTTATTAAACAGTTTTTTTCTGCTTTACACAAAATTAAATAAATACAATTATTTTACTGTTATACAAAATTAAAGGCCAGCCTGTTTACTCTTTTACAGTACAAACATAACTCTCTCATAACTCTAAAAAATGTATAAGTTTTAGTGCAAAAAAATACCGTGCAGTGCAGTATAGACATTCCTGAGAGTGTTTAACACAATATAAAATTCCTGTTTTCAGTTTTACAGTCCCAACATAAATCTCTCCTGTACAAAGCTACTGCAATCTGTTTGCTACCGTTAGCTAGATCTAGCAGCTGTGCACTTTGGTGGTGCAAGGCTAACCAACGCATCGTAGCTCTCTGTGCAGTTTGGTCGTGCTAGGTTAGTAGCTAACGTTCACGGTAGCTAACGTTAGCTAATTGATAGCGGTGTTCTGGAGCCTACTTACAACCCCCTCTGTTTGTATAAAAGTATTGTTGGAACACACTGTGGTACCGTACCCTCGTGAGCATTATTTGAACAGTATTGTACTGCAGAAAGTAGTGTGTTGCTATAAAAATGGCGGGAAAAAGGCAATTAACAATGGAAGAGAGACAGACCATCATAACACTTAAGAATGCTGGTCTTTCCTACAGAGAAATTGCGAAGAAAGTCAAGGTGTCAGTGAGTACAGTATTCTTCACCATCAAAAGGCACTTAGAAACTGGGGGAAACTCTGACAGGAAGAGGTCTGGCAGACCCAAAGCCACAACAGAATCAGAAGACAAGTTTCTGAGAGTCAACAGCTTGCGTGATAGACGGCTCACAGGACAACAACTTTAAGCACAGCTTAATAGTGGTCGTAATAAGCAAGTCTCAGTTTCAACTGTAAAGAGAAGACTTCGAGCTGCAGGTTTGATAGGTCAAGCTGCAGCAAGAAAGCCATTGCTAAGACGTCAGAATAAGAAAAAGAGGCTTGCCTGGGCCAAGAAACACTGCCAATGGACTACTGAAGACTGGAAGAAGGTGTTATGGACTGACAAATCAAAATTTGAAATCTTCGGTTCATCACGCAGGATTTTTGTACGCTGTCGAGTAGGCGAAAGGATGGTTCCTCAGTGTGTGACATCAACTGTCAAACATGGAGGAGGAAGCGTGATGGTCTGGGGCTGTTTTGCTGGATCCAGGGTCGGTGATTTGTACAGAGTGAAAGGCACCCTGAACCAAAACGGCGACCACAGCATTTTGCAGCGCCATGAAGTACCCTCTGGTATGCGCCTAGTTGGTCGGGGGTTCATCCTACAGCATGAAGACCCAAAACATAAGTCCATGGAGACTTAAACATGGAGTGGCCAGCACAGTCACCAGACTTAAACCCCATTGAGCTGGTTTGGGATGAACTGGACAGAAAAGTGAAAGAAAAGCAACCTACAAGTGCCACACATTTATGGGAACTTCTGCAACAGAGTTGGGAAGAACTATCTGAATAGTATTTGATTTCCATTGTAGAAAGAATGCCACGAGTATGTTCAGCTGTTATATCTGCCAAAGGGGGCTACTTTGATGAGTCAAAAATTTAGAATACATTTTGGTTTATAATTTGATTCCATGATTTCTTTTTTAATTAAATGTATTCTATTCTTTCATTTCAGAGTACAAGACATTGAACTGCATGAATTTCAATAAAAACCTGGAAAAATTGACCAGTAGTGTATATATATATGTATTAAAATATCTCCCCTTTCATTGTAGCAGCAGATTCTAAACGTTCTACTCTGATGGAAAAATACTGTAATTGGACTTCTTTTCTGCAGAGTCTGTCGTGCAATTTTTTTTTTTGAAAAATGACCCCATGTTTATGATAAAGGGTATACTTACAGTGCTTGATCTGTGTTACATGTTAGTGCCAAAAGACTTCACTTTTAGTTGGAGTGTAAACGGGGCTACAGAGATGTCGACTTTCCATTTCCAGTTTACCGACTGAACAACCCTCTAAAACCTCAACAGACAATAATCATGAAGGGAATACTAATTCAGCAGTGAGGGCCCTGAACGCTCCCACATCAAAGCAAATAGAGGAGAGAGAGAGAGAGAGAGAGAGAGAGAGAGAGAGAGAGAGAGAAGGCAGGGAGAGGTAAGAGATTAGATAGTGAAAAAAGGGAAAACAAAGAAGGAGAGCGAGAGTGAGTGAGTAAGAGATACAGTATCTCAGACCCAAACAAAATTCAGCTTGTTAAATAAGAAGAAGCAAATAAACTTGGAGCATGATGTTTTTTTTCCTGATGGGATCTCCTGAGCTGCATACTGTGTGTGTTGATGAGACCCCTGTATTCTCAGAGATACTCAGACGTTATCTGTAGGATTTTGACTGTGAAGGACTTGATGTTCTTCTTTGCTCTCGGTGGATGCTCCTTTTATTCTACAATATTTGTTTGGTTATTATGCAGCAGCACTGCTTGTCCTTTAGTTATTTGTCTGCTTGTCTCCCAGCCATCCTGCTTGTATATCTATGTATCAGCTGTCTCTTCACCCGTCTGCCAATGTCTTTCTGTTTCTCCTTGATCTGTATGCTCTTTTCCATATCTGTTCACGTCCGCTCTTCTGGCCATCTCTTTTTTTTTTTTTTTTTTTACTGCAATCCACAACTGTACATATTTATGTTATAAATTTAAGTTCTACTCAAGTAAGTCATAATTATGAGTTTGCCTCTCTTCAAGATAAAAAAAAAGAGAAATCCTGCAATAGTTGTGTATTTGTTATTACTGGGTGCAAGAAATCAGCTTGATGAAAACACAGTTTTTGCTCCTTGTGAGGACCATGTATTAACTTATGTAACTGCTCCATGTCTCACCCTAACCATGACCTAAACCTAATTATTTTAAAGAGGCTTAATCTTAATCAGTTATTTACTTGTAATAGTATTATTTCTTATATTTGTCCATTAGTAGTCTTCTGCCCTCACTATGCGTCAAAGTGGACCGCAATGCAGCAAGCTAAACACATTTCTAATAAAGGTTAATGACCAGGGGTTACTAGAAGCCATTATCAATATATGAAAACTGCATTGGAGAACAAATTCAACAATTGCAATTGGTATCAGAAAAAAAACATGTCATGAACAATTATGGCAATGCATTGCTGCCACTGTGACAAAAAACGATTTGTTTGGTTTCTCATAATAACTTGTTTTAACAAAATCCTTTTTATATGGATCTTTTCTTTGGATTCTATGGTCTGTAATTAGATTTTGAGAGTGATGTCTTAAACATCCAACACCCATAAACATAGAATCAATCCATCTTAGTGGGAGAAAATTATATAATTACTTATAGGCAATTTATTCATCTGAGCACCAGCCAACTAGTCTGTAGCATCACTTCCTATTTTAAACACATTCACAGGAAGAACAAACATCTTCTGTTGCTCCACAATGATGACAGGAGCTAGTATAATTCTTCCCATGGACCTTTTATGGGTCTAAATCAAGTATTTGTTAAATGCTGACATGATGTAGCCCTCCTGCTACTGCAACCAATGGCTTATGCCATTTGAAATAGAAAGAGAGAGAGAGAGAGAGAGAGAGAGAGAGAGAGAGAGAGATATCCTTACTTGGATCTGCTCACCACAGTTGAGGCATGTTTGGAAATCCTTTCCTTCTGGTTGTTGTAGCTAAGATTGGGAGAAATTCACAATCCAGTTGTCACAGATATTGAATTACTGGCAATAATTTGTTGCATACTGCATGCAAAACAGATGCCGTCACTACCTCCTATACATATTCAAATTGTGGCCTAGAGGGTGTTTGCCAATTACAGAGGTATCCCACTTCTCAGCCTCCCTGGTAAAGTCTACTCCAAGGTGCTGGAAAGGAGGGTTCAGCCGATAGTTGAACCTCAGATTGAAGAGGAACAATGCAGATTCCATCCTGGTCGTGGAACAACAGATCAGATCTTCACTCTCACAAGGATCCTGGAGAGAGCCTGGGAGTGTGCCCATCCAGTCTAAATGTGTTTTGTGGATCTGGAGAAGGCGTATGACCGGGTCACCTGGGAGATACTGTGGGAGGTGCTGCTGGAGTAAGGGGTGATGGGGTCCCTTCTCAGGGCCATCCAATCTCTGTATGACCAAAGCGAGAGCTGGGTCCGGGTTCTCTGCAGTAAGTCAGACTCGTTTCAGGTGAGGGTTGGCCACCGCCAGGGCTGCACTTTGTCACCAATCCTGTTTGTGATATTCATGGACAGGATATCGATGAGTAGTCAGGGTGGGGAGGGGTTGCAGTTCGGTGGGCTGGGCATCTCATTGCGGCTTTTTGCAGATGATGTGGTCCTGATGGCATCATCGGCCTGTTACCTTCAGCACTCACTGGATCGGTTCGCAGTCGATTGTGAAGCGGCTGGGATGAGGATCAGCACCTCTAAATCTGAGGCCATGGTTCTCAGCAGGAAACCGATGGAGTGCCTACTCCAGGTAGGGAATGAGTCCTTATCCCAAGTGAAGGAGTTCAAGTAACTTGGGGTCTTGTTCACGAGTGAGGGGACAATGGAGCGGGAGATTGGTCGGAGAATCGGCGCAGCGGGGCCGGTATTACATTCACTTTATCACACCGTTGTGCCTGGGTCATGACCGAAAGAACGACATCCAGGGTACAAGCGGCTGAAATGGGTTTCCTCAGGAGAGTGGCTGGCGTCTCCCTCAGAGATAGGGTGAGAAGCTCAGTCATCCATGAGGAACTCTGAGTAGAGCCACTGCTCCTTTGCAAGGAGGCAGTTGAGGTGGTTTGGGCATCTGGTAAGGATGCCCCCTGGGCGCCTCTCTAGGGAGCTGGGAGGAGGCGGCCTCGGGGAAGACCCAGGACTAGGTGGAGCGATTATATCTCCACCCTGGCCTGGGAATGCCTCGGTATCCCCCAGTTGGAGCTGGTTAATGTGGCTCGGGAAAGGGAAGTTTGGGGTCCGCTGCTGGAGCTGCTGCCCCCGCAACCCAACCCCGGATAAGCGGACAAAGATGGATGGATGAATTTGGAAAATGCCAAATTGCAAAGGACAGCTTGTCCATCCAATTTTCTCTAAGTTCCAGCCAGAAGGGACAAGCCTCACAGCTGGCAGGAAGTCAAAGAACTACAAGATTGTAGTCTTCAAACTTTCAAGAGTTTTGAGTCTTCCTATTGGTTCAGCGGGACCATAAACACAGCATGAGGTCTCAAACTATAAATAGCCTGTTAACCCCAGGATCTTTGCTTTCCACAGTAATCCATTTTACCAACAGGAGGTGCAGGCAGTCCGGACTAGCTTAACCAGCGTCACCTCGCTGGTCGAGATTGAGCTGGGACATTTTATATCTTTCTGATATACAAAGGGGATCCGAGAAATACTGGCCCAGTATTTCCTTATCTGCAGCGGGTTTAATCAGCCCAGATTCAAGAAAGGACTACGTTCCGTTTCTTGCGTTGTCGACTGGTATTGCGTTTCGTCTACTGCTCTGGACGAAACGGATCGTTAAACTCTGGCGAGAGATTAACTGACAAACAACCACAGTAAGGAGGCTTTTACACAGTTCTGGGCAGACTATAGAATTGGTGTGTTTGATTTGTTTTATTAATGAGCAAAGGGTTCGCTACCATTGTTGCCATTAATGTGATCGGATTGTAATCATGTAATGGTCCATATATGATTTTTAATCTGTTTCTGTGAATGTATAATTGATCACGATACTGTTGACTATGTGTGTTAAGAAGCTGGGTATAACTGTAATCGCTACCTGCTAAGTCACTTCTTTCTTATCGCGGTAAATCAGCTGTTAGCCACTAGAGTGGTTATAGTGACCGTTTCCCTCAGCGAGACAAAAGCCTCAGAGTCTGTCCCAACTACACGTGAGGCCCAGACCTGAGTGGCTGAGGGGTCTGGTCATTATCGATAACTAAGATCACAGTGCCTCTTTTCTTTACACTTCTTCTCTTTCTTCTTTTACTAACAAACACGACACAGGCTAGCCGCGTAGCTCCCGAGCTAACGCTGCTAGCTTAGTCACGTGGAATCGGCTTACGTTTGTACAGAGCTAACACAGGAACTACCATACCGGCTAAGTGTGTGCGTTGCCTAGCAACCCCCCCGGCTTCTTCAGCCCGTCCTCGTGCACCCAGCATCACTACCACCCTCTTGAGGCTAAATAGTTATGTGCAGCTCACCGGAGTATCCATTTTGTAGTTTTGTGTTAGAACTACATTTCGACACCGCCCCTCCTCTTTCACTCACTCACTCTCTCTCTCACACACACACACACACACACACACACACACACACACACACACACACACACACACACACACACACACACACACACACACACACACACACACACACACACACACGTGTCCATGCTGCTTTGCTTTTGCTTTGTTTTTGGTTGTGATATTGTAAAAAGGTATATAAGTTTATTATTGAAGGATTATTGATTAGCTACTGATAATTGTTAAGTTAATAAATCTTATTATACTTAATTAGCAGTTGCTTGTGATTATTTGTGTACTTGTTGTAATAATTGCTGGCTGAACAGGTCCGTGCTCGAAATCACCCCTTCCTTTTTTTCCTTTTAAAGGATTTTCACAGAAATGAGACGGTGCCCCATTAGTAGTCTTAGTAGGTGCCCCGTTTTGATTGTCGATTTGATAGTTATTAATAACCATATTCAGAACTTTATTAATATTGATAAAACATCTTTGATAATTTGACAATGATCAAATCTGTACCCTACGGGAATCCAACATTCAAGATGTGTGAATAAATATGTGTGACCCTCAGGAAAAAAAACAAAACACTAAGATTGCAACCAGCAGTAAACCCAAATCAAGATCTACTATATAATTTACATAATCTATAAAGAGGGACCTTTTTTGTTTTTTTCATCTATGGTAATGTATAAACTAAGAACGTTTACTGGCAATGATAATAAAAATCAATTCAACAGTTTTAGAAATTCAAGTTTACTGTATAACTGAGGTTCTCTGAGGGCTGAGACAGTGTCACTGCTTTCGGGCAGCCTATATTTTTTATTGTATACAGCTTGATTTTAATATTTCAGTGTAAGTTGATTTTTGATTTATTTTGGCAGGCTTGGCCAACGACCTCTGGCCTTGACAGCCATTTTTCCTTTGCACGTGTCATCTGCATATGACTGAAGTCACTGATGCATATCTGTCAACTGAGCATTTCCCTCAAAAGCTCTCAATGGAAATTCCTGTGGAGAATAACCAAGAATAAATATAGCTGTCAACAGGTCTCAGAGGAACACCTTGAAGCATCTTCCCTTTACTGTCAATCTCTCTGCTAGAAAACATATGGAAATAATATTCTTCTTTGTAATCAGACGGCAGGCTTAGACAGCATCTGTGTGGCTCAGTGGACTAACTCACTTTGTTATGTGGATAAAGTTAATGACCATTTCCTTCTGCCTGTTCTTCTATGAGATGAGGATGAGATAAGAAACAATATAGGTACAATCTCTCTCTCTCTCTCAGACATTTTTATTTTTGCTCCACTTTAAATTGGATGAGAAAAAAAGAGTTCCTCTGCACCACAGTGAAAATCAGCAGGTTCTGGTCAAACACAGGCAGTGTTAGGAGGGCTACATTTTTAAAACATATTCCACTATAGATTACTGAATACATGCTGAACACTTCCAAATCCACATCATTTGGTGGATCTCGTCAGACCTTCACTTCTCTGTGCCGTGGAGAGCTCTGTGCGCTGGTGCCAGGGAGGGAAGTCAAACACTGTTCATCTACACACACTGCACACTAAGATGACAAAATGCTGGATTTACATCAGTATCTCTTTAACTCTTTAAATGTTTTTTTTATATTCCTATGCCAAAATTGCATTCCTGACAGTGTCCTCTGATTTGGCTTGAGATGTGACTCTTCTTTCATGCTGATGTCCAATGGACGAGAAGTAAACTGGATATTTAATTTAACTATATCCCTCAAAGGATTGAACAATGAGATACCATGGAATGTCATGCTCTAAGGAGTCTTGGGATTTTGTAGACCTACTTATGGTATACTCAAGATACAAGTAGTGCATATGATTATACAATTTTGAATGACTTATTAAAAGCTGCAAGGCCAATGTTTTCATTCACCAGATATGCAATTTCTGTTAACATTCTTGTAAATATACTTAATTAGGGACCGTTCGGTATTTATGGAATGGACCACCGGAGGAAAATATGGGAGGGTCATGTCTTCATCCAACATTTTTCAGTCCAGAGGGGGGTCACCCAACTTTTGTATTCATGAAAACAGCAAAATTTCAAAGAGGCTTGTTTGGTGCATATTTTTCCATGTAGCTCTTAGTCTCGGTCCCCGCTACCAGATGGGTCTGACCCATGAGTTGCTGTGGGGCAGGGGGAGTTGACCCCCTGGTGGCTGAAACAGATAATTGCATTGTTTAAAAAATTAGTGGAATCATGGGCTCAGTTTGGTTTGAAATGTGCTGGGGACAGACACGCTTTTTGAAGTACATTTCCAGAAGTGCTGGGTACAATGACGCATTAATTTGACGCAGGTCTTATTTGAAAGACGCTGTCCTGTAGCTTACTAATGAATAAAAACGTGGTTTAATGTATGTAAACAATGATTAGCAAATTTCTCTTTCATATTGCTCCTCATAACCACTGAAAACTGTCAAAAAATCTAACCCAAAGTCCACTTATTATGGACGTTATCTGACATCTGACGCGTTTCTTTATTGAGGGGAGGGTCATCCAACATTTTTCAGTCCAGAGGGGGGGGTCACCCAACTTTTGTATTCATGAAACAGCAAAATTTCAATTATTTGGTGCATATTTTTCCATGTAGCTCTTAGTCTCGGCCCCCGCTACCAGATGGGTCTGACCCATGAGTTTGCTGTGGGGCAGGGGGAGTGCCCCCCTGGTGGCTGAAACGGATAATTGCATTGTTTAAAAAATTAGTGGAATATAATTACATCTGGCAAGATCAGATATTTTATAAATATCTTAAATAACACAAAACAACTAATTGGTGGTAGGTAATACATCTGATTTCATACACTGCTTTTGGCTAAAGGTCCCAAAACTCCTCCCTTAACAGTCCCTTAAGTTTTTTCACGTTAAGCAGAATGTCCCGACAGGCAGTGTTGTAGCAGCAGAGCGGCTGTGTGTGTGTGCCTGCCTTGTGGTGATAGAGATTGTGTGGATTTTTTGGCATCTGTCGCTCAAGAATTATATGTGTTATGGACTTTTTTTTTTTTGGTAACTAAATTGAGTTCGAGGTTTTCAAGAAAGTGGTGGGTACAAAATGACTCATGAAATCTGGTAGGTGCGCGTACCCACCGTCCCCACCCAAATCGACGCCTATGAGTGGAATAATTACGTCTGGCATGATCAGATATTTTATAAATATCTTAAATAACACAAAACAACTAAATGGTGGTAGGTAATACATCTGATTTCATATACTGCTTTAGTAAAAAAAAAAAAAAAGTATTTCCTGGCTGACGATGGGAGCAGCAGGACGCAAAAAACGAAAATGACTGTTGCACTAACTGGACATCTTACCGTGCCAAGGCTGCAATAAATGTTTCCTAAATGCCACATTTGATGTCAGCTTACTAATTGATTGCGGGTTTTGTGTAGATTTGGACTTTTATACATTTATTCCACTTTGTTTAAATGGCGAAGTAGAGGAAGCTTAGTGACGAGTCCATAGCAACCAGTTTGTGTGTTGAATGTTAGAGTGCCTTGCTGAATGGTCTCAATATGTCATTGTTTTATTTCAAGTAATGCAGGAAGTGTGCATTTAGTTTCCATGCTTATTGTGTTTCCACAACAACGTGAGTGAGTAAATCTACTGAAATGGCCACCACACCATAACAGAGGAGTGGGATGCGTCAGATGAGAATGCAGAGGTTTAATCACGTATGTCATTGCTGTAAAAAAACAATGGGAATCTGTATATATTTGCCAAGCGCAAACCAGTGCAGATGATATCGATAAATTGTTGGGGGAGGGTCATGCCTTTTTTTCCAAATTGTTTAGGAGGGTCAAATTTTTTACTGGTGAGGGGAGGGTCATGTCTTTTTTGGCTAAAGGTCCCAAAACTCCTCTGGTGGCCCCTTAAATAAATAACTAACAGTCCCTTATGTATTTTTCATCTGTCTGTTGGTTGGTCCTTTGATCTACAGAATGTTTTATTTGGTTATATTTTTTCGCAACACCATCTCCCACCAGCTCCTCTTTCTCTAGCTTTATTTCCATTATTTTGTCTCACCCATGGATGTATGGTCTCACCATCCATCCCTGTGGAGCCATTCTCAGCAGTGTAGTGTTTGCCAGAAAGATTTGATAAACATCATATGCTCTTTAGTAATAATGAGATCAATCACAAGCACTGCCTCATGCTCCTCTCTCTTCTGTTTGTCCGCGGGCTTAAAAGGGACACACGCACACACACGCACACACACACACACACACAGTGAGTAACGTGGAGATGCAAGAAGTGAGCCTGTGTAGGTGTGGGATGGTTGTGTGTGTGTATATGTCTGTCTGTCTGCCTGTAAGTGTTTGTAGTGCTAGAGGAAGGGTGTATGTGTTATACTGCATATTAAGTCTTAGTGAAATGTTTGGTATTGCATCTGAATAGGTTTGTGTGTGAGAGAGAGAGTGGGAGCATGTTGAGTATGTATTGTGTCTGTGTGTGAGTTGCAGCAGATTGCAGAGGGCGGGGAAGAGTGGGTTTTGCCTGCACATTAACAGATGGCAGGAGAGAGGGGGTTTAAGTTTATTTTCTCGCTTCTTAAAGAGCAACCAGTTAAGAGCCTGTGTGTGTGTGTGTGTGTGTCTCTATAAGCCATTTTTGCCAACAATTTTTGTGAAGGACAGAGGCAGGTCTCTACATTTCTTTCTCAAGAGTGTTTACTTAACAAAATGTATACAGCGTGAGCAAGCTTGCTCTTTAGCTGAAGTGCGCACACACACACACACACACACACACACACACACACACACTATCCAAACACGTGAACACAAGCACACAACCTGACACACACAGCCAGGTGTTGCTGCCACTTCATCAGCCTTCTCTCCAAAAAGGACAGAAAAGTAAAGAGCTCAGAAAGAAAAATGCATCCCTCTTCTCTGCTTTTCAGCACCTCAGGCTAATGAACGCAGAGGGAAGAAGGTAAAAGAGAGACAGATGGTTGGAGAGGTGAGAGGGTGTCAAAGTGGAGGACAGACAGAGAGAGAAACCTCATGGGTTGGAAAGAATGAAAGGTGCTGAGATGAAGTGTCATAACAGCATATGAATGAAAGAAAACTGCAAGTAAAGTGTCGAAAAAGTGTTTGAAATAGAAAGACAAGATGATAAGATAAACTGTGATACATTATCACATTATATACTTGACCTTTCTTGGGGATCTATTCTACAGATATACTTGTCAGTATTAGTTTTGGTAATATTGTTGTAATATAATTGTATTCTAGCAGGGTAAAAGTGAACTAAGCAGCTCTTGAAGGATTCCAGTATAAATATGCGCTTTCCATAGAAAGGAGACTGCACCAAAACACTGTATTGCCTAAACTTAATGCAATGCATTTAGACCACATTTTTTTTTAATGGCAATTAAGTTATCTGTACTGTACAGTAGGTCAATTATTTACATCTCAGAGGGTCAGTTGGCCACCTCCCCATAAGGCACAAAGTCACTCATGTGTACATTCTCAAGTAATACAAGTAATTAGTTACATTACTCAATACATTACTTTCTTTACTGCATCAAATGTGCCTTCCAACACCTCCAAAGCATGTAGAGAGAAAAGTAATGCAGTAATGCTATTACTGTGCTTCTGTAATAGCCTACTGTAATCCCTTACACTATTCGTTACGGGAAAAAAGTAATTACATCACTAAGCAACACATTACTACCCAACACTGATGATCACATACGAGACATCTCTTAAGGAACAGGTGGCTGTTTCAGAAAAAGCTGCACTCTTGAGAGAGATGTAGAAGCAGAGAGAGATAAATGGAGAGATTTATTTTTATTAAATTCTCATTTAAGTTTATGACTGGTGGATTTTTTAGCAGTCAGCACAGCATCATAAGCTGCATATAGGAGGAAATCTTAACTTTAATGCTTTGTGACACAGACCAGGTTTAGTAGATATTTGATTCAATCTGAGCTACCGGTATATCTATCTTAGGGGATCACATGCTGCCATAAATAGCAAAGCAATGATTTGTCTTTGCCTTTTTTGTCACATCCAGCCTTGGTATGAGTGTTTTAATGAAAAATATTCAATATGAGGGCAGAAAGTAGGGCTGGAATGATATGCTTTTGTGCCAGTTAGATTCTTTCACGATACATGTGTGCCAATTTGTATTCCGATTTTCATTTATTGGGTTTCTAGAAGTATTGCGATTCGATAGCATTGAGTATTTTCTTTTCCTTCTTTAAAGCTTTAGTGCGTAACTTTTTGATATTAATGAATGTCCGTTACATTCAAGTCATTGCCAAATAAGTTGCTACAAAGCTAATTAAGACTATCAGCTCACACACAACTCTCTCTGTATATTGCTCAATATGGCTGTGTTCAGAAGATTGTGGCGTCCGGCGACTTTCCCACGCAAAATTCGAGTGAAGATAATTACCTCTTCTGAAGAGTCCATCATGTTTTTTTAATCCTCCGTGTCCTCCTTGGTTACAAGCAACTGTGTGAAGGGGGCAGTGTCAGGTAAGGCTTGTATCATGTGGATGCACCAACAGTTTTGTTGTCATTACTTAGAATTTCTTTGCTTTCGGTTTGTTTTGCTGGAAACTGATATGATATAGTCGCCGTCGGCGGTACTGTATAATATATTTAGATGAATCATTGGTCAAAGAAATAAATAAAAAATATTGATTCTGGGGAAAAGAATCAATTTAAAAAAAAAACTGGCAGACAGTATAGCGGTGCCAAGTGAGGTTAAAACAAACAACTTTCTCAAGCGTCATTATTTTTACCATTTTGGACTAAAATCTCTTGTCACACCTTGACACAGGTGATCTCTATTGAACTTTTTGTTTTCTAGAAACAACTGGCATGAGTAATAGTTCAAGTGTGTCATGGTAATGGGGTAAACGATTTGTCTTTTCTACTTTGACTGGTTAAAGTATTTTTTGTTGATCTGTGTCAGAAAAGCCGTATCATTTGATTGTGATTCAAAGTTCAAGTGGGTGAATACTTTTAAATGGTACTGTATAAGTATAAAACACTTGAAATGCATTCAAAACAACACTGCCCTCAAAAAGAAACATATACACACTACAAGGGTAGCCACAAGCAGGGAGAGTGGGAGTAAAATAATGCTGGTCTCTCTGTATGTGTGTCCTCAGGGAGAGCTCACAACAGTCAGTGTGGGACCAGCACTGTACACTGTGCCACTGCTAAAAGACATGAGCATACACATGACTTGTCTCTCGCACACACTTGACCACAAACTAACAACAGCGCCAGCAAACATGTCACACAAATAAAGGGGTGGAAAAGCTGGCATGTTCGGAGCACGCACGCACGCGCAGGCAGCAGGCACGCACGCGCGCGCGCACACACACACACACACACACACACACACACACACACACACACACACACACACACACACACACACACACACACACACACACACACACACACACACACACACACACACACACACAGGAGGGGTGAGGCTGGTGACAGTCTCTGTCCCTGTGTCAGTCTCTCCAGAGGGATGAGACAGAGTGACCAGTGGTGACACAGCCTGTCATCACAAAGAGTGACATACATGGCCCACTTTCTTTTCCAGCAGGCCCTTCTTCATAGTCAGCGCTTCATCTTATAAGTTTGTACATCTGGTTTTACCTTCATCTAATTCTGTCTTGGCTTTTGTCTAACTGTATTTCTCTCTTTTCTTATTCAAAGAAAAGGCACAATAAAATAAATGAATACGAAGTCAGCAATAAAAGCAGCCAGGAGCCATTTCCATTGAACTGTGTTAGCCCTGAACAGTTGAACGGTAAGGCCCTTTTTAAACAAAGGACAACTACAGCCATGTGGTCTCCTCTGAACAAAAAAAGAGGCCTGCATGTAATCCATCAAGTTAATCAAAACACTGGCTTTTCATTGGAAAGGGACCCCAGGAAACTACAGGGGCCCCTGACCACGTGACCTAACACATAAAAGCTCACGTGACTCACGTTTCCGTAGAAGGCACATTACACTGTTAAAGTTTGTACTTCAATTAAATAGTTTCATCTTGCTGCACGAGTAAACTGTTTTTGTGTCTATTGTGACACATTTGCATCCTGCCGAGCCACTGTAACACCAGGGTCTCACCTAGTCTGCAGAAGAAGAAACACTGTTTCTTCAGAGAAAAAGAAGGACAATTACGAACATCACTCTTATTCTCAAGTCGACTAAACTGTTTTCCTTCGCTGCCTTCGGAGGAACAGTTTTCCCGTTATGGCTGATGAGCGATAACGAAGCATTTTGTTTTACCGCGGAGGCCCAAGTGGAACAAACACACCAACAATCGCTTCAGGAGAAGTGATTCACATGAAGTGATTCACATGAAGCAGTTCTGGGCAGAGATCACTTAGTGTGTTTTATTTTGTAAGCTTCTAATGCATTGCAAGTCTTAGTGGATGGCTTGACTCATTTTACCATAATTTTACCATATACAGTAGGCTTAGTTTAAAACTGCATGATTGCCTTTTTTATCATCGCTATTTGACTTTGTTATTTTCTTTCCCACTTCTGTGCCCTTTAGATCAGATGTTAATGGAAGATTAGATGTTAATGGAAAAGACACTGTTGACATAAGGCGATTAAGGGGATTAATTGTTAGGGGAAAAAAATGAGATGGATGAGGGTCTCAAAAGAAGGGAAATTCGAGTTTTACGGTTTTTGGGTAGAAGGAATGGACTGATGGATGGTGCTAAATGCTTTGACAGACACATGAAAAGAAAATGCAGCGTGGCTTTTTAGATGAATGGTCACAAATGAAGACAGGCAGGTTGATAAACAGTTTAAGAGACAGACATCTACATGTACATTTTTAGACAGCTGGATATATACAGATACAGATTTTTGACAGCCAGACAGGCAGGTCAAATTAGGCCTTACTGGTAGCCTTGTCGCTTATCAACTGTCTCCTGCAAAATGCACACATGCAACTGTTGTGCGATTTTCCTATAGTGCAGCACAAAGTAAAAGTGTGGAGGTCAGTGTTTGACCATTATTTCTGGCGTTAGCCTATATTTTACATCAAGAAGTCTTTCTAATTGATTTGTTTCTTCATCTGAATTATACTTTAACAGTACCTACATTTTCACAAGTGGATTATATACACTAGGTATATCCACAGAAACCAGGCAGCATTCGATTTCTGCCTAAAGGTAATTGCAAATGCACACACACTTGTCTTAACATAATTAGTCGGAGATGTGGTGCTGTATGATAGCAAGCTTTATTTGAGTTTATTCATATTTTAGCTAATTCAACAAAGTGTTAAATTATGCCATTTAAAATTATTTTGTTGTTGTTTAGCAAAGAAGTTATAGCTTTGGATTCTTACTGCAATAACGGCATTAACTTCAAAGGGCAGTCAAACAAAAACTTTATAAAATACCTGACTAAAGTAAACAATTTAAAAAGTTGGGTGAAGGTACTGGATGACCTTTAAATCTCTAAATGAATAAAACTCACACATAAATTATGTTATAACAGCAGCGTTTCTAAAAAGCGACTTCCTCATATTGCAGCTTAATGAAAAAATTGTTTTGCAGATGTACTGACATCCCTGGAATCCCTGACTGATTTTTGGTGTAGTAAATGCTCACTGGCAGGCTTTCTCAGTCTACTAAATTAAGAAATGATTAAGTAAGCAAATCTTTCCCCCATCGGCATTATGTTGAAAATGCCAAGACGTCCTGTTTTGCAGGTGCAACTGAGTAGACAAGAGGGGGAAAAAAGCTCTCTGGAAAAAAGCAAACCAAAAAGTACAATATTCTGTGTCAGATGTAAAATGAGTTAACAGAAACCAACATTTTTGTTCAACGTCTCATGTTTTGGATTCTACGTGGTTTAAATTTGCTATGTATGTTGAAGCTGATATTTATACAATATGTACATATTGGTGACAAATGACAGGAAAACCCAACATTGAATCTCTCCGTAAGACATTGGGCCAACACGAGATGAGAAGAAAAGCTTCAATACTCCTTGTCATAGATTCTACAAGTCTCTGAAAATCTACTGGAGAGATGGAACACTATTCTTCCAAAAGATATTTCCTTTAGGTGTCTCTCTAATCATCTCAAGCGCTCAGGATCTGGCAACTGCAAAGGTCATAGCATATGATTGACATCATTTTCATACTCTTCAAACCACTTGGCCAGGACCTTTATGGAAGAATCTGCAATTATGATGTTTCTCCACTTATTATTTTCAAGCTTTTCCTTTGATCCTTCACCTGACTGTATATTCAGTTTCTTGCATGTAAAATAGTTCAGTTAATGGCATGTGCAACATAGCATTGAGAACATTTTTGGGCTACTGGTTTTCCTTTATGGCAGGCCAAAAAGAAATGTAAGAAAAACCCCAAATGTATTAAAAACTCAAAATGACCTGAAACTCACTGTACACCACAAAAATACATATTTGTGTATATTAGTTTTACAAAGGGTGTTAGCTGAATCCTACAAAAACATTTAAATTACATTAACATGACTGAATGACATAAATGAGGTGGCAACATTTGTTAAAACAACCTCTCGCTCTCGGTTACTCTTCAGCATTCCTGACAATTAATTTGACTTGTTTTACACACATAACATACTCCTTCTAACCAATGCTTTAATGTATTCTGTAAACATCTGTGTTCTGCTTAAGTAGCACATTATGCATGCATGATCCCTGTTTCCTTTGATTTTACTTGCCTCATATGTCATATATTCTACATGTGCAGACTCGCACACAAAAAGCTTCACCCACAGACACACACCCACACACACACACGTACTCAGTTATACACATACAGATTAGTGAGTGGGTACAAAGAAAAAGGCTACATGAAAATCACTGACACTATTCCCTGTCACACTGAATCCGCTCTGATTTCCTAGTGCTGGGCGGTATACCGGTTTATACCGGTATTCATTTCTCGTATGATATGAATTTTTCATATACTGTAATACTGGTGCGTTGCCGCAGAGAGTGCTACGGTCAAAGTAATCTGAGTGAATTGAGAACGGGAGCCCTGTTAACTGCATACACTTCTCACTCATGGTAGTAACTTTATAACACAACAATTAATAACCCATAACTAACTCTCTTTAACAGGATAAAACACCAGAGCACACAACAATTTGTGACTTAAACAATTTCTAACACTAATACTTTTACACCGCTGGACGGCATGTTGGGTAACATTATAGCTGCTAGCTAGCCAGGTAGCATAACAGTCTTAAGCTGGGAGAGGCTCCAGTCGATACGGCACATTCAAGAACAGAGAAGAAAGTTAGAGGATGAAGAAAGACCGGAGATACACCAGAACAACGTATGCTCAAGAGAGGAGCCGTCCGTTGTTCCGAAGTTTTTTGTTTCTAAAAAATCTGACTTAATTTAGCCACTGTTGTTTCCTGTCACTCTAACATTACTTGGTTGCAATAACGTTACTCGGCTGTGCTAACTTATTATAACGTGCTAACTGCATTATTGTATAATGTTGTGGAGCCAAACAAACCCATTAATAATCAAAGCTTTTAGTAAACATCATGACATTAAAATGTTTTTGTGATATTCTATGTACTCCTGACAGTAGAATAAGCCATTATAAACATATGTAAAGGCCCATTCAAGCAAAAGAATGAAAACACCGTGACATAACGTGAAAGCGCCAGAATCTTAAAACTGTATTGTGATACAAATGTTTGCTAATACCGCCCAGCACTATGATAACCCATGCAACGTTAAATGTCTACAGTCATTAACAGGACTTAAATGCTTAACTTCTGGATCCCAGTTTGTGAAGTGTGGTAAGTGTGTGTGGTGGACATTTATGGGGAGAAGATATAGGCAGAGGGAAAATGAGGGGGAAGAAGGAAAAGCAATAACCAAAGAGGGTAAGAATGAAAGAGGCAAATATATGCTTAACCAGTTTTATTTTCTGCTGCTGGTGTCAGATCAAATTGAAACTACTATTTTTGTTTTTCTCATTTCAAGAGCCAAAACGTTTGGCTGATTTTCTTTTTGTTATATGAGCCTATATACTTAGTCGTTACTTGTTGGCCATAAAAGCCCAAAATAGTTTACATTTACTCATTGTAGAAACCAATAGTTGTGAGTTTTAGATGATGGATGAATAATTCAGGTAGCCACTGTCTCCTCAATCTCTGTTATCTACTTCCTCTTTCAGATTTCTTCCCAGATGGACTTCCTGTGTTGCCCTGGAGACCATTCATCAGCGTGACAACCATGTACACAATCCGCAGTTATTGCTCGAGTCTATTATTAAAAGGAGAAATGCTGCTCGATGTGCAGCACCCTGTAAAATGCAATGTAAAATATAAATCGCATGTGGTTGTGAAGAGTAAGAGACTGCTCTTCCAACCAACTGTATACATCTGTACATCCACTTTTTTCCCCTGAGATTCACTCCATGGTGCCAAGCATAGCACTTGATATCACATAAGCCTACTTTGCTGCAGTAATAAAAAAAAACTATCCTGATTGAAAATGCTGCAGTTGTTACAGTTGGCTGACTTGCACTGAGAATTCACAAAAATGGTAATTCAAAGCACAATTACAGCTTTATAAAGGCTGAGAAGGGGCAGCGGTGTTGGCCACCAGGGCAGAAAAATGCAGCCATATGTACATGGATACACTAAGTATTAAAGAATAAAAAAACACTGACATTCAAATACAAATATTCTCGCACACACACACACACACACACACACACACACACAGTTGGTCTACTCTTTAAAATCAGTTTTTATTTAAAAAAAAAAAAAAGCATATTCTTATAAAAGAATAAGCATTGATTAGCAAGAAGAAATGCTTGTACTTCTACAAGCAAATTGGCTCATTAAACCTTGATCACCAATGGAAAGTTAGATATTATTGTGTAGAAGGCTAATAGAAGTTTATGGAATATAGTACATCATTGCTGTGGGCAAAGAATATATACAGTATATAGCCCTACATATGTACAATAGTGCAGTTTACAGATGATCTACAGTGAATTGACGCATTGGACCAATAATGCATAGTATTGGCATGAAAACAATGTTTTAATTCCTCAATGACAGCACCGGTTCTACAGATGTAAACTCAGCGCTATTAAAGGCAACTAAGATGCCTTGACCACTTAGAGCAAGTGGCCATGTCCCCATTACTAGTCTAACTTGTAATATATTCACAAACATCATTAGCTTGTGACTGAAGAGAGAGACATGCCCTTCATTATATCAAGCTGCGAAAGAGAAAGAGAGATCATTAAAGTTGAGTTGTATCCCACTAGGTATCCCACTATGATTAAAACGATAAAAGTTCTGACACAGAGGGTGACATTTCTAATTAAGACTTTCACAGCAGAAAAAGCCCTATGAGTTAAGAACAAATGTGTGTTCAGTATAATCAAAAACAAGAGTTCATACATAAGAACCATACTGTATAAAAGATGGATGCAAAGTACAAATGTCAAATCCTGTCATGTCATTTGAAAGAGAGGGACTTGAATTGTGACTGTGAATCTTGATCCTAAATATGACTCAGGACCTTTCTGAGAAGAAAAAAAGTGTCAGGAGCTTCTCAGCATGAGAGCTCATTATTTTAGGCTCAGAAAGTTTCCTTCAGAGGGTTTTTTACTCCATTTTTCCCACATTTGTTTTCACCAGTTATTCTAAAGAAAAGGAACAAAATTTACAAATCCAAAAGAACTAGCAACAGCAAGCAACCAAACCCAGTGGGTATCTTAATTATACTGAAATTATGGAGAGGATGTAACTATTTAAAAACTGATACAGTGGTATTATACTGATTTATTTACATGACTGTACTTCGAGACTTTTCAATTTTAAAATTTCATGAATACTATTTTGTGGACTAATATGTTCCTGCTTTAAAAGTAATTAAATCAGTGTATTTGAGCCATGTAGTGAACAGAAGAAAAAAAGATTAGAGACATCTACAGATATACTGTGTTTACATGTACATATACAAGAATAAAAAAAATTAACCATCACTAAAGTTGTCAGTAATAACTTCTAGTAATGTCCAAACAGATAAATACTAGATTGCTACATTGTCAAATCTACATATTTATCCATAAATAGAACAGTTAAAAACTAAATGACAGCTCACTGTGTTTTAGAGTGTGCAACTACATGGCCATGCACTGTGGGTAGAGACCATAGACTGTATAAAAGAAAAAAGTGTAGCAGGCTGTAAACATGTTTATTTCTGCAGGAAAGTTGGGCATTTCACCATGGGGGATTGACTCCCGTTTGGAGCCAGCCTCAAGTTGCCACTCGAACTGCAGCTTTTGGCACTTCTGCATTGCCTTCATTTTTCAGCACAGGAGGTCGCAGCTTGGTATAGACCCCAGGAACGGGATTGTGGATGAGACTGATATTATGTTGCTCTGCATAATCTATTGCCATCACTCTGAAGGAAAGAACAAGCCCAGGGGTCTCATTTATAAACGTGGCGTACGCACAAAACAGGGCTGAAAATGTGCGTACGCCACTTCCCACGCAAAGGTTGTGATTTATAAAAAACAAACTTGACGGCAGAATGTGCGGTCCTCCACGCAAACTCTGACCCATGCGTACGCACACTTTGGAGACAATGGGAATTGGCGACGCAGATGGTGAGGTGGTGAACTGAAGTCAGACTGCAGAAAGTAAATGTCGGAATAAGGATTACTCGTAATATTTTCAAGTATTGTTGTCTCACGCACATTTCTTCACTCCATATCATCCACGTTGTCATGAAGATTAGATCCAGCAGTGTTATTTCAGCTTGTACTGAGTGATACTTCATAAACACCTTGTAAAATCCAACTCAAATCTTAAATAAAAATTAGATGCGCTGTCTCACCGTCACATTGTCCGCTATGGAGTGCAGGAGGAGATGGCCGACTCCATGGAATACAGGATAGCATCAAATACCCTACCATTAAATAACTGCAGAACACAGTGACTACGTTTACAAGCTGTCAATTTTCGGGTTATGGTCGGGTTAAGGTCACTATTCGGGTTTCTGAAACATTCGGAATAACCCGTTTACATGCGTGAGCAGAGAGAGTTACTCCTGTATACATGGAATTTGTAATCAATTGGCAATATCCCGATGTAAATGGCGACGCACAGTTAGCGTCTGGACGTACGGACAACCTTAAGACGCAATAACTTCTCGGTCACCTTCTTATAAATCTCATTATCTCGGTACTTTCTGCCGTCAACAAAAGACAATATATTCATGGTTTTCACCACACTAATAAAGAAATTGGTTTCCTCCTCGCTCCAAAAGTGTGGTGCTGTGCTGCGTCTCGCCATGTTTACCTCTACTTCTTGTTTACTTCCGGTATACTGCGCGCAGGGTTAATGGAAATAGTATATAATTATTATTATAACTATGTTTTCTGGCGCATACAAGAAGTTCCTCTACTCAAAAGACCAAGATTCCTTGCGAATAGAACATGCGCAGATTTTTGATGGGGATATGCCGATACGCGTTTACAGGACCAAAATTTTGGGTTAGAAAAGGGGTAACCCAGGGATCATTTTCGGGTTTTTAAAAACCGAGATATGAGCATATTCGGCAATCGTTACACTTAATGTCCTCGTTATCAATCCGAACTTTAATACGGTTTGTGACAAAACCTGCATGAAAGAAAAGTGTGTTTGCCTGTTAGACTTTCATCTTCAAATTGTATCTCGGGGTGGGGGATACAACTAGTTGTTGCCGTGATTTTGGCAAGGTGTCTACAATCACAAATTGTTGTAAACATATAAATTCTGCGGTGAACCCGTTCATAATGCTGCATGATGGCACTGCTGGCCCTGCAGGAGGACTACGCCAATGGAAGAATCAGGAGAGAAAGAGGTTTCAGGGACCACGGTGATGCTAATATGCCGATTTAAATTCCCTGAAGCTGAGCTCTTGGATCTATGTACTGAACTGGGTCCAGTAGAGAGGGCAACGCACCAGAACCGTGCCATCCCGGTCCAAATACAGGTCCTCGCCACTCTGGGGGCAACCGGCTGTTTCCAGAGGGAAATGACAGGCAGCTAAGTGTTTTATATAAACCGTTTTGGACGGTATTATTATTATTATTATTATAGGTAGTCTATAGATCAGGTTAACCTACACTGTGCAAGAACAGGCCGAAATTATAATTCAATTTGCAGCAATTCACCAGCGTCTGAGAAGTTTTTTGCTTTTTCCCTACCAGTTGTCATGATTCGGCGTAAAGAACAACTGCCAGGGTCATTACCATATTGATCAGCATTCACGAGGTGCTTTGCATTGACTATTTATGGTTAAAAATGGGCGTGTACAGGGCGGGATATGAGGCTAATTCACGTACGCACACTTGTGGGTAATCTGTGATTTATAAAGGGAACATTGCTTACAGATGTGCGTACGCACGGTTTAATAAATCTGACCTGGCTTTAGGGTGTATGTACACTTTTAGTAAGGATCCTACGCATTGTTTTATAAATGAGACCCCAGAAGTCTCAAACATGTTGGTGTCAATCCACTGCTTCTCCACTGGGACTTTTATTGCAGGCGTACCGGACACATTTAGCTGGGAGTAGGCGCTGGCAGACCAACGACATGCTGGAGCTGCATGTCAGTCCTTCTTTCTCTCTCTCCTTTCATGTCTAAGCTGTCCTGTCACAAATAAAGGCCTAAAATGCAAAAAATAAAAAAAGTTAAATGTTATGACAAAACATCACAGAAACACTGCAGTTTAGCACTGTAATACAAAACATATCTGCAATTTGCCGCTTTTGTGTTCCATTACATTGTGATATAATTTTTTTTTGATTAATCGTTCAACCCTAGTTTAGTTTACATTTAAGAGCTGATTTATATAGTAGCAAGCTGCCTACAAAACATAGGACATGTACCTATGGTTCCAATTACCAACCCCGTCTGCATAAAGGTCTGCCCTGTGTGTATGTGTACATTGATAACAATAAATAAAAGTTACAGGCATAGTGCAAGAGCTATCTATCCCGTTGTTAATAAGATGTTTTACATTCCTATGGTGGTTACACTGAAGCAGCCAGGTGACCGGTTTCCTCAAACTACAAATAGAAGAGCAGTTTTCTCTCTTCGCACCTACACACTGCTGTGGAAGTGCCCCCAGATGCTCCACTAACCAATATAAAGTGGAGGAAGTTTTGGTTTCCAACATCTGTCTAGCTAAAGACTTAAGTAGCAGACACTCCAGAGACCATCTAGCCAAACACATTACTATTACTCCTTTTTGTGCTACTTAAAACAAAAAAAAGAGAAAAGGTAGAATAGTAACGAATTGAATTCCAATTGTATTTGTCAGCTTTTGATAATGACCCCTCATTGAATTCAACCAGACTAAGCGATTTAGCAAGAAGCCTCCAAAAAAGGGCCAAGCAGACACATAATGCAGAGATAAGCAATACACAAGGTATCACAACTACATTTAATTAAAGGATAGAACAGCTGTACCTATATTCACTGATTACAGCTTAAACACACTAAGGGTTTGCCTTTTTTCTGTTGTCTAATTACAAAATGAATATTTTTTTGGTAGTTAGCCATACTTTTCACTTTTAACCTTTGACAGTCATGTGTGATAATCAGAAGTAAACACTGTACTGACTACATTTTGTTATGAATTGTTTTGTTTTGAATTTTCCAATCTGTGAATACACAACCTATGAAACACTTTCATTCAGTTAGTTGTCTAAACCAAAAATCATTGAAAACACAGCATACCTCATAGAAAATAATGATATATCCAAAGGTTGAAGAATTACAGTTGACTCTGATCGCTTCTCTTCAGCCTTTGACAGTGTGAAAAGTTAAGCTTGAATTATTTCTGAAACCATTTGTGCAGTTACAACAGATTTGACACTTCATCAGTACATCATCAATGTTTTGTTTTGTTTGTTTAAAAGCCCAAAACCAGGGTGCCTGGGTAGCTCACCTGGTAGAGCGTGCACCCATATAAAGAGGCTTCGTCCTCGATGCGGGTTCAACTCCGACCTGCGGCCCTTTGCTGCATGTCATTCCCCCCCCCTCTCTCTCCTTTCAAGTCTAAGCTGTCCTGTTGAAAATAAAGGTCTAAAAATGGCCAAAAAAGACAACATAAAATTGAGTTTGAAAAGGTTTTTGTTCTCAATTTATGACTATTGAAACTACAGGCCAAATGGCTACTGTGTCCACACACATTCATACTTTAAAACAGCTTTCAACAGCATCTGAAAACATTGATAACTTGAATATAGTGGCTGAGTAACAGTGTTAGACTCTGCATAATGACATGTCAATAAATGTGAGCCTACAGTAATAGTAGCTTCCAACTTACAGTTTGGATTTTCTAGTGGTTAGACTCCTGCTGTGTTTATTTTGCCTTTAATACTTTCTAGTTTATTTTAATTTGCTTATCTGGATTGGCATTTCTTTTGATGTATAAGCCGCTGTCTACTATGAATTATGAGTCAAACCTCTAGTCCATCATTTTCTGCTAGGAAGAGGTGACCGACAAGTCTGTTATTCCACCACAGAGGAAGAGAGACACAGACATAGAAACAGAGAGAGACAAACTGTTAATGACAGAAAAGGCAACAAGCAGAAAAAGAGACAGATGGATACTTCCCACACAGTATATGGCTAGGAAATGTAATGTGTGATTGTCTCACACAGTCTAACCTTTGCTTGACTTCACCAGATGAAAAGATGGGTCTCATAAGTTAATTACAGTGCAAGAAGCGTCTTCCTGTTTAACTCAAGGGCAGTGATCCCTTATATTCTTTACACCACTCTAAGAAATGAGTCATACTGTATGACATAGATACACTGTGTTGCTTGGTTTGCTGATGATGAGCATGTATTTGGCCTTTCACCACTGTGCATGGATCATAGAAACACCCAACAGAAGGGCAGTGACAACAATCAGTTACACATTTTAGAGAATTATTTTATACCAGGCAGAAAATCTGTGTTTCACTGTCCTCTCTGCACCTCTGACCACACCAACACAATGATGTCACGGTGTACTGGCACACCCTAGTATTCATGTTTTCATCACTGCTGCAAGGTGAGAAAGTAACACTAGTGGTCAGCAAAAACAACATTTTTAACTGGTGTTAACAGGAGGCAGACCAGAACTTTTTCACAGTTTGATCAACATGCAAGACTCTTTACTGTGTTTCAAGAAAGTAATCTGTGCTCCCTTTCACCTCTCTTAATTAACAGAGGTATGGATGAAGTAAAAATTAACTGGAATAGAATAACAGGAAAGGGAAATAATAGGTACAAGAGATCTCATGGCGAACCAAAGGCTGTGCTCCCGTTTAAATCTTCAGACCAGAAAAATACTTCCTCTATCAACTGGATCACATGGTGATGGCAAAATAGGGGCCTAGCTGGTGAGTAAGGAATATCTGTTACATTTGATGCACACAGACTTTAAAATCACACAGCCAGACCAGAGAATGTCTAATAAGGGGAGAACTTTCACTCTCTGGAAAACTTCCGGCTTCTGAACTGGTTGCAGTTCCACTCTTGTTCCATATGAGGGCGCTCACGGGCGAGTGCAGAATGAATGGTGGTCTATGGAGCTAATACCCCTCAGAATCCACTTTTCACATTTGTTGTCTGTAATTTGAATGTTGCATTCGAAAAGAAAATACACACTGCTGGGTGTTAGATTTTATTAAAGTTGCTTTTTTGTTCTAAAAAGCCTTTTAAAATGTCAGTGACGTCATACACATCGTACGGCCAGAGATACTGATTTACGGCAAGCTCTGAGTCACATCCTCATAAAGCCCGGGACACACAGGGCCGAAAATCGTCCGTTGGACAGTCTGGCGAGGTCAGTGACTTAAATCTGTTTCGGTGTGTCCCGTGCCGTTGTCCGTCTGGGGGGCTGTCGGCGTTGATTTTGACGACCCAACATGTTCAGTCGGCGGCAGGGCAGTCGGGACTCACCCGGAAATGGGGAGCGGAATGAGCATGACTAGAGTCTCTCAAAATCTGACAAAAATCTTTTAAACTGACTATTGTTGAGTTGAAATGAAGACCTATTTCTCGCTTGAAATGTTTTCAGAAACATGTTTCAGTGAACAATTTTAGTACAATATGAGATCGTATTCTGAATGAGCCGCCATGACAGTCTGGCTTTGAATTTCCGGAGAAAACAAACCCATGTGACGCGGTTGTCCAATCAGCTGGCGGTTTTCATTTCTTGGGCAATAATACAGAGTAGCGCCGCCTGCTGCTATGGAGACGTATTACGTTTCTCAAGTCTGTGTCGCCTCAGTGTGTTCCGAGGCAGTTTTTTGGACCTCGGGGACCCGACTGGCTTTTCTGTCAACTTAATCATTTAATTTTATACACTACCGGTCAAAAGTTTGGGGTCACTTAGAAATTTCCATTCCACTCCATTACAGACAGAATACCAGACAGAATAGAAGCTGAGATCAGTTGCATTGTTTTTTTAACCAGTGCAGCAGTTTTCAGATTACATTATGTGCTTACATCATTTCAAAAGGGTTCTCCAATGTTTTCTCAGTTAGCCTTTTAAAATGATATCAGATTAGTAAACACAATGTGCTTTTGGAACATTGGATGAATGGTTGCTGATAATGGGCAATGTAGATATTGCATTAAAGATCAGCCACTTCTTTCTACAACAGTAGAGAACCCTTTTGCAATTATGTAAACACATAATGTAATCTGAAAACAGCTGCCCTGATTAAAAAAACAATGCAGCTGATCTCAGCTGGTATTCTGTCTGGAATGGAAATTTCTAAGTGACCCCAAACTTTTGACCGGTAGTGTATATTATAACTACATTTGCATCAGAAGTTACAGATTTTTGAGGCCAGTACTCACGACAATTGAGAGATGAAACTTATTATTGCAACTTTAATTTTCGTTAGAATAACAAAAAAATAAAATTGAAAAATACTGCATCAAATGTAAACACACTAGGGCTCGAGCCGAATATTTGAATATTCGTTCGATGGGTAGGTTTGATTTTAAATTTTGGGATTTGAATATTCGTTGCCTTTTTTAAAACGTGCATGCAGGTTGAAATTAACTGTGGTGTTTAGTCAGGATTAAGCCGCTAGCTGCTGGCTAATTTATGCAGCGCTATATCGTTGAGCTCAGCCAAGAATGGAGAAATGTTGAGTTATAAGCAAGCAGTCTGATGTTTGTAGAGGTCTGTATGGTTGACGTTATACTGTAGCAGTTTTCAGGCAATTTGATAAAAGGTAAAGGTAGCATAACGTTCATAACGCTAATGCTCTACTAAAGCACTGGCTGAAGCACTGGTCTTTCCATTTATTTTGAATGCTTGCAGCAAAAAGTTAAGACTGATTCAACTTTTGGAGAAAAGCAACCCTACGTCACCCTGCGGTGGACAATTATGTAACTGGAGATCAGACTCGTCAGTCCATATTGTGGTGTGAGAGTACCGGTAACGTTACAGTAAACATCACTGGCTATCGCTGCCACAAAAAAACGTTTTAAACACTATGAAGGTAAAAAACAGAACACAAGCATTGAACTGTTCAGGAGTTTGTGTAACAATAGGTGGTTGTGTCCTGCAAAAACAAAGCAAAGTCGCTTCAATTCTCCCTTTGTCTCTTTTTTTTCTCCGCTGCCTTCACGTGCGGTCGGAAATTATTTTTTCCACCATGAAACTGTGTCTGAAACTGTTAGAAAACCACTGCAAATCTTCTGAACCCAAGCCGAGTGTGGCCTCTCTTCACGAAGGAGCAAGACACAAACTTTTTAAAGCCTGTCAAGTCCAAAGAGGGTCAGTATTTGACAATCAAAACATATTTTGATTTGAAACACATTTTATGCCTTTAAAATAAAGCATAAAGATTCAGTTGATAAGTGGCCACCGTCTCTCAATTGATCGGGTTGAGAAAATAAAAGTAAATCAAGCAACTGAGAGTGCATACCAATTCTTATAAAAGCTCTAAATGGCCCCAATTAAACTTCCAAGCTGTGAAATCATTCAACCTCTCATTTATTGAAAAGGGAAATGGGTCACATGTTGAAAACATTCTTTCATGTTGGTGTTTGGCAAATAGCTTTTTCAGGCATGACAAATTAGGAAAGGATGCCTCAGAGAAAGAAAATACAAACGCAAAGTAATGAAAAAAGAGATGAATGTAAATAGAGAAACAGGATAGACACTTTGGGCTACATTTGTTTTTTAAAGCCCCTGGCTAACTGACTAATCTAATTTTGACAACACCTGTTTCACAATTTAGCTTTTTCCTCTATTTCAGCACCAAGGGAAGCTTAGTGTGCTATCAGCTTCTTCTCAACAAAGTCCCAGTGGATTTGGGAACAGAACTCATTGATATTTTAGCCCCCTGGGGAGAAACCCCAACTATTTTCTACCACATATTTGTTTGTAGTGATATAGTAAAACTTAGCATGCTACATTACTTTCACACCCTCAATCTAAAAAATATACAAATTCTGTCATTTGGAACACTCAACAATGCATGTACCAAGTAACCACAGTTATTACAAACCAGCTATATCAATCAAATTGATAACTGTAAGCTGTGAGCCAATGTGGCTTATCATATGTCAATTGTCTAAACTTGCTCGTTTTTTTCTTTGCATGCATCCATTTTTTTCCTCTAAATTAGAGATGGTCCAATACCATTTTTTGCTTCCCGATACCGATTCCGATACCTGAACTTGCGTATTGGCCGATACCGAGTACCGATCCAATACCAGTGTGTCATATATTTTATTATGTTTTAACAACTGTATACTACTATCCCTGTATGGATGTGATATGATTTCTATCTCTGTTGTCGGTCTGGCTCAGGTTAAACTGTTTGTGAAACATGAACAAACACAGAACTTTCTTTTATTCTCCAGTTTGACAGTCAGTTATAACGGAAAAAGAACATAAATAAACTACTTTAGGGCTTTATTACGTGGTATCGAATCGGTGCATAAACTCCAGTAATTCCCGATACCAGAGTTTAAGGCAGTATCGGAGCCGATACCGATACTGGTATTGGACCATCTCTACTCTAAATTAAATGTTTAAAGCTGTGTTTCCCGTTTGTACAGTTTATTTTTCCAGTGTTTTTCACTGACCAATACCAAACTTGCATACCAAGGACTTAAAGGATGTTAAGTACAAACTACATATCCAAGAACAACTGTTGAGGCAGTTACTTTCATATTAGCTATGGCTCTGAACTCTGAGAACTGTTGAAGTGAATTCTGGCTGCAGTAGTCTTTTCTCAGAATGGTCAGTAATTCAAAGCATCATGTTTAACTAAAAGCAGCAATGTATGTTCAGGTGTAGTCCTATTCACATGAGACTACTATATGATTTTATAATAACTGCATAGGTTGTCTGTGTTCTTGGTCCTGTGCAAACCTGCCATCTTTGTAATCGGTTTATTTCAAAAGGACTCCGGTTTTGGTTTTGTGCCATTTTTTAGGACCCCGGCTATAAACGTAAATATCAGTTGTAATTGCAGCTTGAAAAAACTACTTATGGGAACATTTTCTCTCGCTTGCCTGCTGATAGGGTTGACTCACCAGAAGATGACTGTATTACAAAATTGAGTTGTACTAACTGAAAAGGAGGAAGAAGAAAAAAATTCAGGCAAATGCAAGCCATGTTTACACATAAACCGCATTTTCAGATTAACCTACCTTGACTCTGTTCTACTATACTATATCTGTTACATAAGGAACACGTGAAAGTTCTTGCACACGTATGTCTGAGTAACTTTCTTTTTGTTTTTATAACTTTTATAACTGCTAGGTAGAAATAATATAGGTTCCACTACAGTAGGATATAGTAGAACTGCAGTATGGCTAGACATGTAGCTACCAAAGAAAAAAGCAATAGGTCAGTTATTTCAGCTAAGGATGCCAAACTGCCTGTCAGCCGTTGGCCTTCAGTGGGATTATGCACGCTGTCCTAGCTCAATGACAGAAGATGCAAATATAGTACAACACTGAGTCAAGCTAGAGACCACCCTGGAGACACACACAAACTCAGTGTTTATGCATCAGAGAGAGGCTGACAGCAAGAGCAGAGTATAGTGAAAAGTTAAAAGTGAATGACACAAAGTCACACTGAGGTCAGTAGGTGGTAAAGAGAAAGAAAAAGAAGAAATATTTATGGCTGCCTGAAATGTTTTTACACGAGTATAAAAATTTTAATCTTAACAAGTCAACTAGTATTCAGCTAATCTGAGGAATGTTGACTTTCAACTGTTATGAATATGGTATGCATTGATGGCACACGTGTGTGTGTGTGTGTGTGTGTGAGTGAGATATAGGCAGCTTAACATGAAGTAAATTACGGAACAAAGCCTGAGGGCATAGACACACCTGGGCCTTTTTAAAAGATGGATTTGCCAGCCTAATCAAAAGTACGTCAAAGTCACTGACTTTTCTTCAGTAGACTGCAAAATAATTTTTCTTTCTTAATCTGTACTGTCAATTGCACAACAGCTCTCATTTCAAGTATGTTCATTTTGGTTTTGTTGTTTTTTGTTGGCAGCGCTAAAAGGAAATACATTCTTTAGCACATGTGGAATCAAAAATGAAAATAAACATGGATGATGAATAAAACGCAGTAATTTGAATTTGGAGATGCCCAGCCTAAAAACTATCTCAAATCACACAAAAACTGTTTTGAATCACAATATTAATGGTTCATATAACATTAAAAAAAAAACATTCCGAACTGCAACCACCACCTGATTACTATTTTAAAGGAACACGCCGACTTATTGGGAATTTAGCTTATTCACCGTAACCCAAGACAAGTCGATACATACCCTTCTCATCTCCGTGCGTGCTGTAACGCTGCCTGACGGCTCCAGCATTAGCTTAGCCTAGCACAGATACTGCAGGTAACTGGTTCCAACTAGCCTACTGCTCCAAATTGTGACAAAAGTGACAAAATAACGCCAACATGTTCCTATTTACATGTTGTGATTTGTAGAATCACAGCGTGTACAAAAAACAACGTAACATGAGACACAGACATCTTCTAACAGTAAACAAACCGGGAACTATATTCTCAGACAGACTTGCTGCGAGCATATCACTCCGCCCAAGTACTATATTCTTCCGCCTGAGAATATAGTTCCCGGTTTGTTTACAGTTAGAAGACAGCGGTGTCTCATGTTACGTTGTTTTTTGTACACTCTGTGACTCTATAAATCACAACATGTAAATAGGAACATGTTGGCGTTATTTTCATTCATTCATACATACACCAATTCCTTTTTATGATAATTAGTGAAGGCCTTTGACCTACTAACTTCCATAGACTCGAACAGCTGAAGAGAAACAGGAAATGGGGAGAGAGAATGGGGATGACATGCAGGACATAAATAATAATAATAATAATAAGAAGAAGAATTTGCCTGGTTACGGAGGGTTTGTGGGTGAGGAGGACTTTAAACTGGATGCTTTGGGAAACAGGGAGCCAGTGGAGGTTCTGAAGGATGGGAGTTTTTTATATATATATATAAATAAACACACACGCATACACATATACATGCATACACACACACACACATACGTACATACATACATATACACACACACACACACACACACACACATATATATACATACATACATACATATACACACACACATACATATATATATACATATATAGACATATACACATACATACAGTATATATATATAAACATAAATATACATATGAATATATGATTATAATATACAATATATGATTATTATAAATAATATATCTGTATATATGTGTATATATATACACACACACATATACATATATATTTATATATATATATATTTATATATATATATATATATAGACATACATACATATGTATATATATGTGTATATATGTGTGTGTATATATATATATATATATATATATATGTTTGTGTGTGTGTAGATATGTGTGTGTGTGTGTGTGTGTGTATATATATGTACTTTATCACACAGACAGAAGAGGAACAGCTGCAACATATGTCATCCTTGTAGACATCTTCATTAGACAGATGTGTCAGTTCACACATACAGATGCACACAAATAAGTACACAGGTGCACACACACACACACACAAACCCACACCCCCACCCACCCACACATCCATATCTTATCAGGTTCCAGTGTCATTTACATTAAAAGTTTGTATTTAAGAACAAGTTTACAAACACAGAAACAATTCTCAGGTGCACACAATTCATAGATCAAATGTCATTGCTTATGGAAACCCAAGCAACAGCTAGCAGATGACAAAAGTACCTATTTGCTGGTGTTTGTGCACAGTCATATTTGTGCAAGTGCTTAAAATATCAGTGTGATTACTCGCGTCTGCATCTGTGTGACAAATTCTTTTATGTACACATTTTCATGTGTTTTCTCAAGATCAAGCGTGAGTGTGTGTGTGTGTGTGTGTGTGTGCATGTGCTGTCTTTTTGGGATGAGACAGCCATTTATCGCACTGAATCGCACCCCCTGATGATGTTCGACCTCTAGCAGAAAGAACAGAGAGAAAGGAGAGAGGCAGGCGGGCAGTTTGAGCCTCCTCATGGGCACCTCTCCGTGGGCGGTCCCCATGCCTGCACCCTGGCTGATAACGAGGGATAGAAAGAAAGGAGGGAGAAGGGAGAGGCGGAGGGGATGAAGAGAGAGAGAGACATGTGTGGTGGCAATGGCGTACCACACAACACCGCAGCCATTCACATGTTAACGCTCATTCTAACACTGCACTTTTCCCTAATTTGATATAAGTTTTTGTTTTTGTCTGCCACATGTAGTGACAGTTTAACAAGTTCAAGTGACTTCTCGCTTTTCTTTTTGCACCATTTGATAAACTCTGCAGGATAATTTAGCACCGAAAGTATTGTTAAATGGCTACCTCCTGCTGAAGGAATTCAGTGTAGTCAAGGTTAGATTTTTTTCTCCTCAGAACTCCAGAATGTGTGGAGTTATTAGTCACATTGGAGACACTCAGTGGAAGCAGACAACTTCAAATTCAAGCACTTTGTGCAGCGCTCATTTGTTTGATGCACCTCACAGCTACCTTAACATTCCTTGCCAATGCAAAAAGTGGCATACAATGTAGTGAAGTGAAACGTTATGATGTGGGTGTGTGTCAGGGTAGTGGCTATGTGTACTGCTTCTAAAAAAAGTTTTTCTAACCCTAACTAACATACAGTACCTTAACCACAGCTAATTTGCCATAACCACAATATTTTCCTAATCATACTGAAGTTGTCATGCTCAGAAAAAAAGAAAAAAAAAAAAAAAGTAATCTGGTGCTACGTTTACACGTGGCCGGCTCATAAACGGACATTTCAACCTCTCCATTTTCAAAAATAACATCGTGCACAGCTTTCAGTTTTCAGAAAAGTGTTCATTTACACGTACCCGTATATATATATATATATATATATATATATATATATATATATATATGGGTACGTGTAAATGAATATATATATATGCCATAAATGCCGTCAAGAGCATGCCAAACCTGTAGGTGGCAATGTAACGAGAAGCTCAAGCCCACGTTAGCAGAATCCCAAAAATAGCAACAACAGCAACAAATCACTTCCTCTCTCTTCTCTTCCTAACTTCCTCGGCTGCCTAAACCTCAGTTTGTCTCAGTTTTTCAAAATCTTCACTGTCCTGAGTTTTTAGAAAGAATCGTTTTCAGAGGCGAATTCTCCGTTTGCGTTTAAACAAAGGGCACAAACGAAGGGAAATGTCTCAGTTTTTCATAATAACCATGTAAGTGTAAACTCTGTAACTCGTTGGCTGTGTTGCCATGCAACAGCAAGACGCCCCTGACTGCAAAGGTTTGTAAGTGTAATGATGTAATGTCAAATGATTTAAAAAAAAATTTATTGCAGTGCCCCTTTTCATCCATAGTGATGGCCACCTTAATCTTTGTTTCTTGGCACTTCAAGTCATCCTTACATCGGCTATCTTTGTTTAATTCATAAAACATAATTTTGCTGTTGTCACAAGACAGTGTACTTCTCTGTACTTCTCTGAATACAAACTTCTCTTTTACTTTTGTTTCCCCTTTTGCATGCACTCTCTTTCTGCAGCTGCACTGGCCCCTTCATTGTATATTGGAAAGAGCTCTCTAAGAGCTAAACGCACTAAAATTAATTACTTTCCATAGGGCGTAACTAAGTAAAGTAAAGGATTACTTTTTTAAGAAGTAACGAGTAACGAGCGAACACTTACTTTTTAAAAGTAACTTCCCCAACACTGGTAGTGTCCCACTTTATACTTGTACTATTTAGTTCTTTGTACTTCTTACGCTTCTTACGTCTCCATTGCAAACTATCCAGCGTGGCCTGCCTTTGGCGAGGGGGAGGAGGGTTCTCTGCATCAGCCGTATGCTTGGCCAGCAAGTGGTATTTGAGACTCAACGTACTCCGGTGGTAACTCAGTTCACATCAACAGTACATGCAAATCACTAGTCTTGTTGAAAGAGCCATCTGGAAAGGCTTTGAAACTGAACTTGCCATTCAAAAGACCCTTTTCTTCATCCATTTCTGCTCAAGGAGGTGTGTTTCTGCTAGCTATCCACAACGTTACTGCTGCATCGCTTCCTGATTTCCCAAACTACAGAGGCACACAAGACAGAAACTTTACACACTACTTTTGAGTGCCCTCATTTGGGGTTTGTGCCAAGCCAGTCTTGGTGTTCATACCAATTCAGGGGATGTTCTTGGGTAGTTGAGCACCCTCCCCTGCACCCCAATCTTATCTGGTCCTTACTCTGTAATTCATTTCTGTGTCCTTTTACTTTTATCTTCCTTTAACTCCATCCCTCTTGTTCCTTGCCTATACTGTATACACAAGACTCTGCCTCCAGGTCTCTGCCTTTTCCCTGCTCTTTTTTCTCCTTCTTTGTCTTTTTCCTTTGTAAGAACAGTTGCGAAACATGATGCTTCTCCACAAGTCTGTCCAGAGAGGAAAGTGATTCACTGAAGGTCAGCCCTTCTCTCTCTCTCTCTCTCTGTCTGTCTGCTCTCTATTCTCACATCCAGTGTGACCGTACACTCACTCACTCACTCACTCACTCACCACTCACTCACTCACTCACTCACTCACTCACTCACTCACTCACTCACACACACACACACACACACACACACACACACACACACACACACACACACACACACACACACACACACACACACACACACACACACACACACACACACACACACACACACACACACACACCATGCGTTAAGACTACTGTATAACTAGTTTCAGATGGGAGCTTTGAAGCCATGGAAGGGTTGCTTTCTTTCATTCCAGCATTGACACATGTTCCGTTTTCCAATTTCATAATTTGGTAATTTCATGAATATGTAATGCCTTCCTGTTGACCTGACTAATATGCGACACGCACGCACATACATTTTCAGGAGGGATTATAGAAAAACCATCCAAAACCACTTACAGGATGATTCCAAAACAATTCTAAGTGGGTCAAATATATATATTTTGTTATTCTTATGATTGATTGAGTTAATTATTTAA
This sequence comes from Perca flavescens, assembly GCF_004354835.1. Lineage (NCBI taxonomy): Eukaryota > Metazoa > Chordata > Actinopteri > Perciformes > Percidae > Perca > Perca flavescens. The sequence continues at coordinate 19,137,702 of NC_041335.1, read as the reverse complement.
TCAGTTTACTTTACTTGTTACTTTTAAAAGCAGTTGTCTCTGGCAGAGACTGAAGTTAATTATACAAGCATACGGCTGATGCAGAGAACCCTCCTCCCCCTCGCCAAAGGCAGGCAACGCTGGATAGTTTGCAATGGAGACGTAACAAGTGTAAGAAGTATAAAGAACTAAATAGTACAAGTATAAAGTGGGACACTACTAGGGTTGGGTACCGAAACTCGGTGCCAATAGGGAACCGGTGCCGACGTAAACGGTAGTAACGAGACCGAATAAGAACGAAGGTTTCGGTGCCTGACTTTACACTACACCTGACAGCATGTAACGTTAGCCTACCTTTAGCTAGCAGCTGGATTAATCACGGTTAAAATGCTGACAGCTAACGTTAAACAGTGTAAAGTGTGACTGTATTTCACTGTGGAGGACTTCAACAGCGGGATATAACAGTCTGCTCTGCAGCGCAGCAGCTGCCGTTGTCGCAATTCATAGATATACAGTATGTTTATATGGTCGGAATTAAACAACAGACTTGCAGCTGCCGTTGTCGGAATTAAACAACACAGACGGTGCGTTCACTTGCAGCTGCCATTGTCGGAATTAAACAACAGATTCACTTAAAACTGGTAACCTCGTGGTGCATTGACAGTAATTGTAAAATACCCTTTTCCCATCTGGGGTTCAACAGCAATTTACTGGTGAAATAAGTTATTGTTATTGTTATAGTTATTACGTTATTATTAAATCTTTAATTTTGACCATGGCCTTAGCAATAAACAAATCACTGACTGTTTACTACCCTTTTTTTTTTTTTTTTTTTTTTTTAACTTTATTGAAAAGTACCGGTTTAGGCACCGGCACCGTTTTAAAAGTATCGATTTAGCACCGGAATCAAAAAAAAACCAAACGATACCCAACCCTAGACACTACCAATGTTGGGGAAGTTACTTTTAAAAAGTAAGTGTTTGCTCGTTACTCGTTACTTCTTAAAAATGTAATCCTTTAATTTACTTAGTTACCCCCTATGGAAAGTAACTTTTTACTTTACTCGTTACTTTTAAAAGCAGTTGTCTCTGGCAGAGACTGAAGTTAATTATACAAAAGCTACCTTTGACCATAAAGCCAATCTATGGTTTATCAGTGAAGTGTCTGAACTAGGCTACACTGCAGATTCTCTACTCACAGAGTGACGGCTGATTCATTATGAACGAGTCCAGCGCGGGTTGAATGCACATCGGCAAGTCATCGGTGTTACACAGTGTTAATGTGTAATGTCCATATCTACTTGTAGTACTGGTTGCGCAGCCACGATGGTCCGTGCATTGTCATATACACATGCAGCCTCTTTTCTGGAAGTCCTTGCGTGTCCGTGCGACCGACAATTCCACAGCGGTACGCTGCGTGTAGCCTAGCCTATGTATGAGCCCACCTCCACCGCATCCATCTGTGAGGTTGTCAGCTTTGTGTCTGCCTGGCATGCTCTGTTTGTAGGACGGCCGATTTAACCGCCAGTCGTCAGCGATGTAGTCGCATGTGTCACATAGCTCTCTGCTCAGAGCGCCATCCAGTAAAAAGCCACAAAGCTAAAAACGCTCTCAAAAGTTAGCTAGCGTTGGCTGCAGCATTGCCCCGCTACTACCAGCCTCTGTCACGTACCTTGTGGAGTTTGTGAGCGCGCAGCTCAGAAGGCAGTGTCGCTGTCAAATCTGTCCCTGGGAAAAGTAACGTTGTGCCGAAATGAAAAAGGAACTACGTTTTGTTACCTAATTTTCAGTAGTAACGCGTTACTTTACTTTTTCCCCAAAAAAAAGTAGTTACGTTACTTTGTAATGCGTTACTTTGTACTTTGTAACGTGTTACACCCAATACTGGACACTACATTGTGTTAGTATTACTAGGACTGTACTAGTAATGTTACATTTAGGTCAATATGCCCATCAGTTGCTTGAGTTTGCCATATTATGCTTTCAGCATATTTTTGAGCATACAGTACCTTTGATGTTATTCTGAAGAATATTCTAGATAGCATTTGTCATTGTTTTGGATTGTTGCAATAATAATAAACACTGGCATAAAGCAAGCATAATTGTCCGCTCCCATGTTAAGAGCATTAAAAACTTGAAAAATTTCCCTTTTAAAGTAGAACAATTTGCGATTAATTTGCGATTATTCACGAGTCAACTATGGACAATCATGTGATTAAATATTTTAATCGATTAACAGCCCTAGTATATATATATAGTACAGGCCAAAAGTTTGGACACACCTTCTCATTCAATGCGTTTTTATTTATTTTCATGACTATTTACGTTGTAGATTCTCACTGAAGGCATCAAAACTATGAATGAACACATATGGAATTATGTACTTAACAACAAAGTGTGAAATAACTGAAAACATGTCTTATATTTTAGATTCTTCATAGTCACCCTTTGCTTTTTTTTTATTAAGGGAAAAAATTCCACTAATTAACCCTGACAAAGCACACCCGTGAAGTGAAAACCATTTCAGGTGACTACCTCATGAAGCTCATTGAGAGAACACCAAGGGTTTGCAGAGTTATCAAAAAAAGCAAAGGGTGGCTACTTTGTAGACATGTTTTCAGTTATTTCACACTTTTTTGTTAAGTACATAATTCCATATGTGTTCATTCATAGTTTTGATGCATTCAGTGAGAATCTACAATGTAAAAAGTCATGAAAATAAAGAAACACATTGAATGAAAAGGTGTGTCCTCATGAAGCTCATTGAGAGAACACCAAGGGGTTTGCAGAGTTATCAAAAAAAGCAAAGGGCGGCTACTTTGAAAAAAAAATTCTAAAATATAAGACATGTTTTCAGTTATTTCACACTTTTATGTTAAAGGGGTGATTGAATGATTATATAGGGTATTTTACACTGTTCCTTAAGGTCTCCTAATGGGGTATGTAACATTGGTTGGGCTGCAAATTGCCCGAATGCTATTTTATTAGGCCCTTAACTACCCTGTGAATATGGCTCTATTTGGAACAAGAGCTTTTCTTCCAAATATGGTATGCTAATGAATATTCAGAATGAGCTACGCGCTGATTGGTTTGAGCAAACTACAGAGAAACACATGGGAGACTCGACAGCAGGTCTCATTGCAAAGTTATACATTGTTTGTCGGGCTATTACGTTATTAAATTCACTTCTGAGACTTTTTTAAGTGAGAAATCAACCATATAAAGCTCAAATATGGGACGTTTTACGAAAATTGATAGCTTATTGCAAATTTGGTAAGACTGTGTGTCGGAGTTCAGCTGCCGGTGCTGCCTGTGTTGCTGCCTCGCTGCACGGCCTGCCTTCCTTTACACACCCCGGCCTGCTCTAAGCTCGACTGAGCTCCGTTACGGCTTGCAGCCCACAGCACTCCATACCCGCGCAAAGTCACCGTTTTGGGGTTAATGGACCAAACGCAGCGCTGACAGAGCTCCAGGGCCTGCAGCTCCCCTCTTCCTGCTAGCTAAATGGCCCGTGTGTGAGAGTGATAGCGCGGTCAGCGAGCTTGTTACACCAGCAATCTCTTACAGTTCCAGTTAATCTTGGCTGGCTGTCAGCATAACTAGCTATATTTACAGTTTGAATTTTGTCACGCCACTTATACAACATATGTCTAAAGGTCTTATAAAGCTAACAACGGTGTCCGATTTCAAGTAAATGAATTTTTGTGAAGATTAGGGGTTTCGTTATCTATGACTGTCCCTTCAATCCTAGCTATGTGTAGCTAGCTACAAATCACGGATAGTTAGCTTCATTTTTGGCGTAATTTCTGTATATTTACAGTTTGAATTTCATCACACCACTTATACAACATCTCCCTAAAGGTCTCATAAAGCTAACAACTGTGTCCGATTTCAAGTTAATGAATTTTTGTGAACAGTGGGGGTTTCGTTAGCTATGACTGTCCCTTCAATCCTAGCTATGTGTCGCTAGCTACAAATCACGGATAGTTAGCTTCATTTTTGGCATAATTTCTGTATATTTACAGTTTGAATTTCATCACGCCACTTATACAAAATCTCCCTAAAGGTCTTATAAAGCTAACAACGGTGTCCGATTTCAAGTTAATGAATATTTGTGAATTTTGTAATGGAATAGCAGAGATCTGCGTGACCTAGCTAGATTCAGAAGACTACCTGATCTCAGGTCAGTTGTGTAGCCTATGTAAATGTTGGGGCGTGACTGTTCTCTTAAGGTTCCGGATTTTGAGATGCTTGCGTAAGCAACAAGCTTTGTTGAGTGCGTGTCGTTTATTTTTTAGCAAGACAACAACTCTACAAGGAAAAAGGCGCTGACCAGCAACAAAACCCCGTAGCGTCTCACGTCATCACGCATTCAGAACATTTAAAGGGGCCGCAGTCCCTGAACAGTCATAATTACATGAAGTGACTAAGGACAGTAAATTACATGTATATGTATTACGTTTATCACTGCATGTAGAACCATATTGAGAACAAGGTGCTGCGTTAATAATCAACAGTGTGTAGAACCACACTTAACAAATAAGGTGAATTATGTATGTCACATTTACTACACACATTATATATATATATATATATATATATATATATATATATATATATATATATATATATATATACATATATATGTATATATACACACATATATATACATACACACATATATATACACACACATATATATACATATGTATACACACACACACATATATACACACATATATATATATACACACACATATACACACACACATATATATATACACATATATACACACACACACACATATATATACATA